>NC_136616.1:11355513-11450513 GCF_933228915.1 Telmatherina bonti
TGTTGTCTTGGTGTAATAAATGAACTGATTACAAAACGGGCCAGAAGAACACACGGGGACTAGTTAAACGCTGGTAGACGGGATCCGGCGGACCACTGGTCACCCTTCGCTGTTTTACTTTCAACTAACTTTAGCTTCATCAATGTTTGTAACTGAATTCACTGGACTGGAATAATGAATCTGTTCAGGAGGTCTGGTTGGGCTGAATCAGTTCTGTGAAGGAGAACGGGATAAACCTCCACCGCAGTTCTGTGCCGAGCTTGTAGGGTCTTTCCAAAGACTTGTAGCTGCCATTGCTGCCAAAGCAACTTTAACCAAGTACCAGTGGGAAGTCTGAGTGTTGCTCATGTCTGAGATCTCATCAATATGTTTTAAATTTGAATTTTGTGTTTGAGTCAATTAGGGCTGGGCGATAAGACGATATATATGGTTTGGACGATAGAAAATATCTATCGTCTCATATGAGGCGCTTTCGATTTACCTGGTCAAGATATGCTTTACGGCATGCTGCAATACATAAACAAACATGGAGGAACAGGGTAGCTGACGTGTTAGAGCAGGATAATTCACTAAAAGATGACCAGCCAACCAAAACTGATGAGTTTGGGGAAATTTCTGTCACATAGATGCTGTTTGGATATAAAAAGACCGACGTGGAACAGACAACAGACTGGCTCACCGTCCCAACAACGGACTCAGACGAAACTAATTATTTTATCACCTGCGCAGGAATCAGGATAAAGAATACAGAATAAAGAATAGAGTCAATGACCAAAAGCAGCGTCAAATGGAGGTGAAAGCTCATAATAAACTCCCTATACAAACTCTGCAACAGGTTTTTACCAGTGAAACGTCATACGACCAAAGTTCCCCCGAATGGAAGGAGATCACTGCTGCCGTTGCCAAGACAACATCTGATACATAACTGATGACTGACACAAAAAACACAAACAATTTTACATCGTTATATATATCGTTATGGGGATATAAAATAAGATATGAGATTTTGGTCATATCACCCAGTCCTAGAGTTAATTATGCTCCTGAACCAGGTCTACCTCCAGTTGGTTCTGGTTAGTCTGGACGACACAGCAGAAACATCAGTGAGAGACGTTGCAGAGAGCAGCTCAGCCCACATCGCCACGGACTGAGGTTTAAAACGGATTCCACCGCCAGCATGCGGTACTTTTCCACTACATGGGAAGCAGGCTGCGCAGACATCTGGTCTGGAAGATTCTGCCGAATCAGCAAAGCAGAAACACAAACTTATCATTTTAATAGTTTGTGGAGATTTACTGGAGCTCTGCACTTTCTTCTGGCTGGAGCTGAAGATTCTAGTGTAACTCTGAGACGCAGCCTGTATGGTATTTTACCACATGGAAATGAAAAAACGTCAGTTTTTTAAAGCAACTTCTCTTTTATTTCCATGTCAGAAGTTCTTTTTCAGAGCAGAAAAGCTCATCACAAAACAAGAAACACAGCTGGCGTTTCATATCTGCCTCTTTTTTATTTGACCCCAAACTATTTTCCATGTTAGTTAAAGTTTCATTGTGGATGTTTGGGAAAGCCGTGTGTGTTCATGTCAGAGAGGCTTCACTATTATCTACAGATTTATATTACATAATCAAAGATTTACAAGGACTCCGTAACATTTGTGTTAGAGGGATGTTTAAGCTCTTTTTAACTGTGGTTGTGTGAAGTAGCTATGAGTTGGACAACAGTCAGAAAGCTCCCAGATTGGACGATCAGAAAAGGTTTGTAAAACCAAGCTAATCTAAACTAAAGCTAAGCTAATCTAAACTAAAGCTAAGCTAATCTAAACTAAAGCTAAAATAATCTAAACTAAAGCTAAGCTAATCTAAACTAAAGCTAAGATAATCTAAACTAAAGCTAAGATAATCTAATCTAACAGCTGCTCCGAATGGGACAAATATGTGGTTTCATTTTTGTCATCTAAAATATCCTGATTATCAACATATCTTAAAATATCAAAATATATCAAAATATCTTATCATTTTTTTATATCAAATATCAAAATATCTTGATAATCAACATATCTTAAAATATGTTGATTATTTCTTGGTGGTTATATTCTTTTTTCTTAATTAAAATGCATTTAAAGCACATTTAAAAACAACTTTAGTGCTTGGTCAACTGCTGCCAGTTTTGGAGAAATAACCAAAGTAGTGCTCAGACTGTTGACGTTGATCGGTAGATATGAATGATATGTAACCCTTGATGTAGTTTTGAATCCAACTTTATTGTTCTGTTGTAGAAAATCGACGCGCAGGCGATCGAGGAGTTCTACGGTCTGACATCGGACATTTCCAAGAACTCTGAGTCAGGATACATCCTGTTCTACCAGTCCAGAGACTGAACCAGCTGGTGGAAAATCTCTGACAGACTGTCCAATCAACAGAGGGGGAGGGGCTTATAGCAGCCACCGACTCTACCCAGTCTGCTCTCATAAGTATCCAGGCTTTATTCCCTGTTGGCGGAGCTTTGCACTGGAGCGCCACTGGGATGGGTTGAGACGAATGCAGGTTTGCATGCCAGCCTCCTGGACTCCAAATCCTCTGAATCCACACTGCGACAGGCACCTTAACATATGAAATAACCGATTCTGCAACACTCGCTTTGCACTGTGGCATCAGCAGGAAGGACTGTACCGCCGATCCAAGAGGCTGACGTTGCCGTGTGCATGACGTCGATGGAAAAAGCAGTCGCCGACTGACCACAGTGCACAAGACACATAAGCAGCCTGTGTCTGACGATGGCAGGCCTTGTTGTCACAGTTGCCAATGGTGTCATCACAGTTTTCCTTAGCCTTTTCTGCATAAATATATTTATATATATATAAAATAATACCATGTTAACTTAGCTTTTCACAGTGGTTGTAAAGCTTTTCTTGGCTTTGCATTTGAAAAATTGTGATAATGGAGACGTTAACGTCCAACATCACTGTTAGACGTGGCATCCATCACTGCTAAACCACTGGCACCACCTTTATTTAACGTTTGACAGTTTGAATGTGTTCACTGAGCACAGCGCGGTGATGTAGTTTGCAGTGTTTTTACATCATGATGTGGTGCTACTAACACGGTGTTAAAGGTAGAGGGTGAAATTAAAACCAACCACCAGAGGGTGTTAATGAGTCAGATAGACAGAATCTCTGAAGGATGGGCACAGCTACTTATTTTCTGTTTTTTATTTAAAGAGAATTTTTAAAAAAAAATCCAAGTAGATAAACTGACCAAAATAAATATTTTGCAGTATCCATAATTTAACCTGTAAGTGTTTTTTTCGCCAATTCATTTTATGATCATGTTTTACCTTGATGAGCAGAAGCATCAAATCTCTGAACATAAAACATGTTGCTTTAAGAATGTGGTGCGCCTTAGACAGACTACCTGCAGAAACTGCCCTGTTGAAGTTTGACAGTCTGATAAAGTTGGTTAGACTTGTGACATGCTGTTATGAGCCATGTTTTGTGCCACAGTGGGAAGATTATAAGATATTTTTATTTCCATGCAGGCTTTTGGTGGTTTTGACAACAAATATGTCTGACTTTTTTTTAAAATGCCAGATGATGCACATTTGTATCTTTTTTGTTTTGTTGTTTTTAAGGAACAAACAGACCAAATTTTTTGCATTTCTGTTTCTGTCGCACTACATTTCTGTGTTAGCATGGACTGAAACCTTTGAAAGCCTGGTTATAGCCACTCAGTTGTTCCTCCTGCAGCTGCAGCTCTGGAAAGGAGTCAGATCTTTTACATAACACGTTTTTCCACTCTGAAATCCTGATTTTTCGCTGAGCTGTTAAAAATTGCTAGAACTCTTCAGTATCTCTTACAATCTCAGACAGCAGCGATGTTGGAGTTGACATCCGACTCATTGCGTCTGTGAAGTTATTAAATGATAACATGAATAATTTAAGCAGTTTTAACATTTGTCATTTCCACTTTCTGATGAAAGAAGTGACAGGTCTAAACATTTGTTGTGTTGCAACAGGTAAAAACACGAAACAGATGCATGCCAACACATTTTTCAGTGCATTTCATTTCCTCTTTGAGTTGAGTACTTTAAAGTTCATCTTTAGCAGGTTTAATCACCGAGCAGTTTTTTACATGCATTTTTTTTGCCACATTGCTATTTGGGTTTGTCTGAATCTACTTAAAATGAAAACAAAACAAAAGTGCACACATACAAATAAATAAACCCAAGTTCAGCTGTAAAGATAATTTTGGACATGAGCTAATAAGTGCTATCTAGGTATGTAGCCGCTAGGCCCCAAGAGATTTAAAGCACACCTGTAAAAACATGACTGTTCATTTTTAAAATGGAAAAAATATATTTAATGGACTTCAGCTACTTGGGTATCAAGGTGCGTTCGATTCTATGAATTTGTTAATCTTGTGGGTCAAGGGTAGCGGACACCTGTTGGCTAGCTAACTAGCTAGCACCTGCTAGTTAGCTAACTAGATAGCACTTTCTTACTTTATTAAATTAATTAATATTACCCTTCTCTGCTCACTTAGCTAACCTAGCTAGGTAACATTTCTTCCACTTCTGCTTATCTGACAACTACTTCACATTTCATAGCGTTTAGCCACTGTTAACACCCAGCTAACCTCTTGTAGTTAGCGCTAGCCTCGCATATAATTAGCTCCTCCCTGCGCCTCATATTTGCTTCAGTCGACAAAATACTGTCCCATAAGTTTGATTAGTATCTTTAAGTAATTCAAGGAACACTTCATGGTATTCTTTTCCCCTTTACAAAAACAACCTGACATACAGATTACCGTTTATTTAAAAACAACAATGGAAACACTTATCTCTATGTGAGAAACATGCAAAGCTGAGAATTGTTCATTGCTGGGAACCAAAACAAGCGTCCATGTCAACTGTCTTAAACACCAGATAATGAAATCTTATTGTTCTAAGTTCAAATTAGCTGAAAACATACAGTGTATTTGCTTAAATCCTGTTGCTGTTTCATTTCGTACTCATTATTTTAGCTCTGGACTGAAAATTATTGCCGTCAAACAAAAAGCAGAAAAATAAATCATCTTTTGCTTTCTCTAGTTTGATAGGAAGGAACATATACTCGTGATTAGCAACCTCCATTATTACTTTTATTTATTTATTTTTGTTAAGCGCTCAAACAAACTAGAAGTAGTTTTTATTGTTTCTTTTTGAAGTGTGTTTTATGATGCCAAGCTCACCAGCCTCCACCCGTCTGGGTTGTCTCAGGATGACACAACAAGCTCCCCTTTAACACTCCATTATATCCGAGCTGGAAATGAAAAGAGGGCTGCTGGTTAAGCTACAACAACCCACATTTTAAGATTTTCAGCTGTAAGCACTTAAATATTGCATAAATTTGTTTTTTTGTTTTATAAATCTTTTGCCAGCATATTTTAGACAACTTTATTAGTCCCTTTGGGAGGTTTCTTCAGGGAAACTGTAGTTCCATTACACCCAATCAGGAAATGACAGAATATAATAGTGTGTAAACATCTCTTTAATTTTTTTTAACTTTTCACTTCCCAAATCTTGTAGATTTTTTTTTTAGAAAATCCCAACACTGTCTTCTCCACATCTGTGCTGCTCTTCAAGCAACTTCAATAATCTGCATTAAACAGAAGTGCTGTCTGATGTTTTTCTGGGATTTTGTTTCCATTTCTTTCCAACAGGTTTACGGTATTTCAAACATCAGGAACCAAAAGCAGTTTATGGTTACAGAGAACAGAATGTGTGATAACACTTCCATATTTACCAAATGATGTTTATATTTTAGATAATCTGTATAAAGTGTAAAAGGAAACAGAAGCACATTAACTGGAAAGATTGAGTTCAGAGCTGAGTTTTGATCTTTCTTTAAATGAAGTCCTCTAAACTATTAAACAATTTAAAAACTATTATTGTTTTTTTGGGTTTTTTTTCCACTTATAAGGAAAGTACACTGTTTCTGTGTAAAATGCTCTAAATATCTGCATATTTAATTTGGTTGAATTTTGGGAAAACATGATTGGAGACGTTAATGTGTCCATATATACAGTTATTACTGGAATATGTAAGGGATAATGCCCGACAAGGTGTCCATTATCAGAAATTAATAGACGACGCGGGGACGTGAACTGTCAGACGCGCCTAAGCGAAGTCCAACGGAAATCCGTTGGATTCCAGTGAAATCCAGTGATTTCGATTCCAACAAAATCCAACGGATTCCAGTGAAAATATGATTATTTTCTGCCTGAAATGCATATTTCTTCACAATATGAAGGAAATGGGGGAGGATGTTTATCATGTGTATGTCATGTCTGACGTTGTCAGTCCAGATATTATTTATGCCCGTTTCTCGCTAACTATTTGACAGAACTTATTTTTAACTGGTGCCCAATATTATTTTTTAAACGACAACCTGCAGCCAATCAGAATCGAGTATTCACCCAGACCATGGTATAAGTTTAGGTGCTTGCTTGAAATAATCAGCGGGCATTATGTTTAAAGTGTCTTATGATTCTGCTTGTGTACTCCGGTGCTTGAAGAGCTGCACAGTTCCAGCAGAAAATAACTGGTCACAGAAAATGGATTTATTAAAAACCACTTTCACCAGCGAAGAGGAGACGTTTTCTCATATGAAAGCTTTTGATTCTGTGCAGGAAGCAGCTGATAACAAACGGTCCTGTGTGTTTATGTGAAGGAAAAAACTGCTCTGAATTACATAAAGGACTTTGGAAAACTTGGAATAGTTTCTGTTTGTGGTTAAATTTTTTGTGATTCATGTTGAGTAAATACATCTCTGTACTGCACTTCCAACATTTCACCATTTCATCACCTGCTCCACAAAAAGAAAGAGATTTTTTGTGTTCAAATGTTCAAAATGCAGTTTCTTCGCCCTGCCTCCTAAAAGTGGCTTCATTATGCACATTTCGGGCTAATTTATTTTTATATGCAAGTCCAGAAGAGCAAGAAATAATTAAATCTCTTTATTCTTTTCATATTAATCCTCTCAGATCAGCCTCTACCAACAAAAGCTGACTCCAGTCATGGTGGCATGTTTTTTTTTGTAACACCATTAAATCAAATCAAATCAAACTTTATTTATATAGCACTTTTCGTGCTTAACAACAATACAAAGTGCTTTACATTATAAAACAATTTACATCAAAATAGATAAAAATAGATAAAACACTAACACACATACACATCCCCTTTCACCCACCCACAACCACCCTCACCCATGCCCTATTTGCCCTGTAACAGTTAAAAGAAGTTGAATGGCCAGGTGCATTTGCACCAGATGTGCACCAGATAAGGAAACGATATTCTCAGGGAGCCTCTACACAAAGGGCTACCCCCAACCAAGACCACCCAGGCCATCACCATTATCACAAGATCACAGGATAACAACTTTGTTTTGTCGTGATAACAGGATAACTATCTCATTATCCTGCAGAAAACAAAGTTGGTTATGCCATGATAACGAGATCATCATCCCATGATCAGGAGGAAACGCTCCTTGTTATCTGGAAGTAACAACTGGGAAAAAAAAACAATTTCTGAAAACGACCGCTCTCAGCTTCTGTATCTGTAAGAAACAAATACAAAGAGAAGCTCCGCCTTCCCCTGCTGTGGGCTGCGTCTGGTTGGTCAACTGCTAGGAGTAGTTGTCAGGAATGTGCACATCAGCAGTTTTCTTTGTAGAAATGCAGCCAGAAATGGTCAACAAACCAGAGTAGTTAGTATGGAAATAACACCAAACATACAACCGTACCTGTTCGAGCTCGAATCCGACCCCGAAGTTGAGACTGAACAACTTGGCAAACCACAGCAACAAATGCAGCAGGATTTATCTGTTTCGAAGTAAAGCTTTCCAGCTTTAGTCTGAAATAATGTCGTTTGCTGTTTTCACTCACCTTATATAATCATAAATGTCCCTGTTAATAGGTGTACACGTGGCAAATGTACCACGATGCCATCTATATCTATGTTTCACATAGCTCATCACCGGGATGTTTTTTATACGGGCATCATGTTTGTAGCATCCCTCCTTCTACATCTATTGTTTCATGTAGCATATCCCTGGGTTTTTTTTTTTTTTTTAGCCTGATCAAAATAAAAAAACCATGTTTTTTGAGTAATTCAGTTTTACTTACAGCTTGTGTCTCAGGGCCAGAAAAGTGATCCTTATTTTAACAGACCCTCCTCTTGGGCGAAAGCTTGGTAGCAAATTCCATCATACTGACCCTTGTTTATCCAGCAGTCTTCAGTAAAGTGCCGGTTACTCGTAAAAACATCGTTGCAACACTGAGGTTCCCAAAAACAAACTCCTGTCTAGTTTTTTTTATTCAGAAATGTGAACAAATGTAGCCTTTCCTCACAGACAAAGAAGCATTTCATGTGCGGCATGTCACACATGAAATGGTGCGACATGAAAAACCATGAAAACAAAACTCAAACATGTGATATACGATAAATAAAATAAACTGCGCTGCTCACTTATCTGATGAGTATTTAACTCTGTAAAAAGCCCAGAAATCTCCAAATAGCATCATGGAACCCCTTTAAGGAAGATCCAGAATCCGCTGAGGAAACAAAGTGTGTTCAGTCAGAGGCTTCTTCAAGTTCACAGAAAGGTGGAGGAGATCACTTCCTGCCAAGAGACAAGACTTCTGAATGATTTCTAATTAAACCAATCAGAAAAAAACTATTATAGTTTCATAAAAAGGGAATTGGGAAGTGTTTTTCTTTATCAGGCTCATAAAGAACTGCTGCCAGCTGATTGGTGTTGTAGAAAGATGAACACGATGAAAGGTAAGAATTTCTCATTTCTAAATCTGAAACCTTTTTTCTGCTCTTTTGATTTGTGACTGATCAGTTTTCTGACAAGGGAATGAATAAAAGTTTGGATTCACCTCCACACTAAGTCAGTATATCTGACAGGGTCCACGTTTGTTTTTGCCGTCGTCCATCCCTGCTGTTGTGTTTATTAGTGATGCCAGGTCAAAAAAATAATCTCCCATCTCCCTCTGAACTGTGTTTAAACACTGACCGACATTTGTTCATGGATACCTCCACAACCACCTGGATCTATGACTACCTCACAAACAGACCACAGTTTGTGAGACTGAAAGGTTGTGTGTCTGAGATGGAGGTCAGCAGCACTGGTGCACCACAAGGAACTGTACTCTGGTCATTCCTCTTCACTCTGTACACCTCAGACTTCCAGTACAAAGTCCTGTCATCTGCAGAAATACTCTGAAAACTTTGCAGTTGTGGGGTGTATCAGGGATGGACAAGAAGCAGAGTACTGGTCAGTCAGTTTGTTAAATGGTGCGGTAACAACCGTCACCCACCATATTAAATACCAGCAAAACAAAAGAGATGATTGTTGACTTCAGGAGGAAGAAGAATAAACAAAGCACTGTTTCCATCCTGGGAGAGGAGGTGGAGGTGGTGGAGGAATACAAGTATCTTGGAGTTCAGCTGGACAACAAACTGGACTGGAAATGCAACACTGACTACATCTACAAGAAAGGTCAGAGCAGACTCTACTTCTTAAGAAAGCTGAGATGGTTTAACGTCTGCACCAAGATGTTGCTTATCTTCTATAAGTCTGTTGTGGAGAGAGCAGTCAGCTTTGCAGCATCTGCTGGGGTAGTAGCATCAGAACCAGAGACTTGAAGAGAATCAACAAACTGATCCAGAAAGCTGGTTCTGTGCTTGGAGTAACTCTGGAGCTGCTGGAGCTGATTGTCCAAAGAAGAATGCTGCACAAGCTGATGAAGATGATGGAGGATTCTTCACACCCTCTCCACAACACAGTGATGAAACAACAAAGTGTGTTCAATGAGAGGCTTCTTCAGGTCCGATGTAAGACTGAAAGATACAGAAGATCATTCCTGCCAGCAGCCATCAGCCTCCGGAACAAAACCTCCTCAAATTAATTATATACAACAATATTGAATTTCCCTTTGGGGATTAATAAAGTATTTTTCATTTCATTCATTTGCAGCACTAAACACCATCGTTTCTCACTGAACATTGTGAAAATGATTTGGTATTCTGCAAACATCAGGAATCCTCATGTAAATGTTGGCTGAACAGGAATGTGGGCTTGTCAGTCTGGAGGTAATGAGAGTTGACACGGGTTTCCTCTGAGATGGAGGATGAAGACCAGAGGCAGACGGGTCTGTTGTCGGTCAGTTTGATGAGTCTGAATGCCACATGTCAGCTAAAATAGTTGTTCTACTGTGTTTTATGGGATTTACTTCAACATTTCCCCTCACCAGCTCTGGGAAGAGCTGAATTATTCTGCCTGGGATCATACCTGACATGTGGAACTAAAGGCCTCAAACGAACCAAGAAAGCATCTCCCACACCTCACACAACCAGGAGCAGGATGTATCCCTGCTTTCATGATCTTTCTCCCTAACTCTGACCTTTCTATATAAACCTGCAGCTGAAATGGAGACCAGCAACGTTTTTCCACCTTCTGTTGTCCAGTTTTGGTGAGTCTGTGTGAATTTCAGCCTCCGTTTCTGGTTCCACTCTGGTGGGCACCCAGTGCGGTTTTCTGCTGCTGAACCACATGCGGCATAAAGCTGGACATGTTGTGAGTTCAGAGATGCTATTCTGAATGTCTTGGTTGGAGCCAGTGGCTGTTTAAGTTTCCTGTTGCCATCCCATCATCCCCAGTTTCCTATAAACCAGAAAATCCCTGTAAATCAGCAGTTAATGAAACACTCAGACCAACAACCAACCAATCCACATTCTGTCACTTCTATCTCCTTTCTTCCTCATTCTGATGGTCAGTTTGACCTTCACCAAGTCATCTTGACCACGTCTGCCTGACTAAATGTGTAGTTGCCATTTGATTGGCTGATTGTGATAACATGCGAACTAAACCTGCAACCAAACGGTGTTTTTGGATCCAACAGTGTCTGATTGGAGCAGGGGGTCCTTTGAAAACCCTCCAGTGTTTAACAGAAGCAGCTGAAATGAAAAGCTTTCTGCTTTCATGAGATCACCTTCCCAGGAGGTTTTGTTCTCGTCTTCCGACGCTCGTTTCTCTGCCAAAAGCTCGACCTTAACTCCCAGAAACCCTCAGAACAATGACTCAGCGCGTTCATCTCACAATCAACACCAAGCAGTTACACAAAAGGCAGGCTGACATTTATTTCTTTGCAACAGCGGTTTAAAACACTTTAATGGGCTTTACAATGATACAGAAAACTGGCAAAAAAAAAAAAAGAAAAGAAAAAGAAAAAAAAAAGGAAAGAAAACTGAGCTTGGTTTCTCCGAGGAGAAGAAAATGATAATTATAACACATTCAGACGCCGAAGTGAATGATAAACTGTTCAGTTTGTTTGTGCAGAACACGTTGGGACAAGGTGGTAAAAAATATGTACAAAAGAAGGAATCTCAGCAGCTTTACAGGTGCTAGTTGTTTGGCACTATTTCCAAACCTAAGATAGACGTCTGGTAGATGCTGCCCTCCTGCGACGAAAGGAGCCGGACTCACTAAAAGCTTCTCTTCTCGTAAAATATAGAAGATTTTCAATACAAAAGGTGGCAGTCGAGTTAAACACATAAGCCAGTAAAATATTATAACATCTGAAGTTTATGTTTTCTCATTTTTGTTTCCATTCACTTTTCTGTTTCGAGTTGTTTCGACGGCTGGGAGTGACTGGGTTCAGAAAGCGGCCCTGGCTCTTTAAGATGTGAGACACAAAACAATCACAAAGACTGCTGGGACCTAAAAGAAGCTAAAAGGTTTCATATTTTACATTTATTAACTTGTTTTTGATCGAAACGAAGCCAAACTGCAGAGGCAGTGGATGAAAAAATGTCCCGTTCTTCACAATGTTGCCTCCGTTTATTCAATTTGCTGTTTTTATTTATTCCGGCTCTTTTAGATTTATGTGAATGGGGCTGTGCATATGGATTAACAGGCAGAAAATACACCAGAATTAGCAAAATGCTAATTTCCGTCCAGAAAACACAGAACTTTGCTTAAAAAAACAAGAATATGATACGATCTGAGGTCCCAGCCGGGATGCGGTCTGAACCACGCCGACACCTTCATTCTTGTGTTTTTCAGTCATTCTTTCGTAGCTCTGCTGTAAAGTTTGGAAACATTTTAGTGCCGTATGGTCCAGTTTGAGCCAAGCTTCAGGCATCAGACAGGTGGTCTCACATATAACTGGAGGATATCTGGGAGTCCAGGTCCACGTTGCTGCATAACAAGCCCGAGCCATCAGCCCTCCACCACAACTGGATCGAGGTGTTTAAGCTTATATTCCGTGTTTGCGCTCCTCCGTACCGAAACATCTCCGCTTTGGGCTCATCTGTCCACAGGAGATGCTTCCAGAAGCTTCGCAGTTTCTTCAGATGTACACACTTAACCTATTAAATCTAATGAGTTAAGTGTGTCCAAACTTTTGATTGTTAGTGTAAATCCATGCAGACTTTCTCCTGCACCCCCTCCCAACGTGTTCGTGTTCAGCCTTTAGGAAGATACTGAGGCCTGGACTCTCATCTGCTGTTGGTTTATTTAATATTTCTCTGATAATTATTCTGATCTTGGAGTAAAAAATCTTCCATCCTCTGCTGGGAAGATTCCAGCCGTGTCGGACGTTTTCCACCTGTTTGTGTCTCTCTCTCCTTAGAGAGCGATTGATTAGAAACAGTTTGGAAAGGACCTTATAACCTTCCCACATTAATACATCCGTATTTGCTTCTCTAAAATCACTGCAGATGTCTTTCCTCCTTGGCGTTGTCATCATGCTCCTGACCATTAAACAGCTGAAACATCTGCTTTCAGGAAGGTGCATTGATCAGTGATCAGTCAGATGGATCTGATCAGCAGCACGTGGCTGCAGCTTCCAGCTTCCACAGGTATGAAACACACACGACTGGACTTGGTTTTTCACACACTGTTTCTGTGTTTTGATCATAGACCGTATGATGAAAGATGGACGGAGCCTTAAAAGTGAGGCAGTGTATAAAACTGCAGTTCCCCCTTCATCCACTAGGAGCTGCGAAACAGAGCAAATCCCCATAGACTCCCATGTTAAAAAGACCAACTTCACAGCAGACATAAACATGTTTACAGCCTGGTTCAAAAATCCATTTTTGGTTTAATAGTTCAGGTTTACCTTCATGACAACTGTCGGGGGAGTGGATTTTTTTCTAACTCGCCCGTTTAAAAGTAATTTAATCTCGAAGTTCGGCATATTTAGGGGCGTGTCCTTTTGATTGACAGGTACCCAATCTCCCGCTTCAAGTAAGAAGAATGTAGAAAAACTGCAGTTTTTAGCCGGTTAACAACGTGACTTAGCTTTAGCCCGCTAACCTCTGTTAGCTTGTTAGCTGCTGTTATCTCCAGGTTAGCTCGGTTAGCTTTTAGCTACAGAAAGCTTGGAGTTCGCTCGATGTCAGTCATCCACCATGACGCTCACAGCCTCTCTCAGCTCCACCTCTTTGCCTATATTTGTATTTTTAGGCAAGACGACGTGCATGCCCCTGCCAACTTGGCGATGGTAGGAACCGCCCACCGAGCTTTAATTCAGCTCTTCAGAAACCTACGGGTGACGTCACAGAGGCTCTGTCCATCTTTTTATATACAGTCTATGGTTTTAACTCAAGTTTCGCAAGATAAATGATTCGCATGTAACATGTTACCGTTGAGGTTGTGTTTAAACTCCGTCTTTATACATAAAACTTTAGAACAAAAAGAGGATACATTTGTCTTTTGTTCATGTTTACATGACTTGTCGTAGCGACAAATGCAGAACAAAAAGGAGGATAATGACCGTTCTGATAGGAGCTGGCTTGGAGATATAGATGCTTACTGACTAGTTCCACCATCATACCACAGTTTTTAACTAACCGTCTCTCTTTACCTTCGAACCAAACACAGATTCCCCTCAAACAGGGGATTATTCACTAACCAAATGCTCTGGTAAACAGCAACACCTTCATATCTAATGGCCATCTACTGTGCAACCCTGTGCAGCCATCGCTTCTTTCTTTCACACATCCTCTGGCAAGAGTTTTGTGTGTCTTGCTGTAAACTTTAATATTAAAACACATTGAAGGTTGTAGTGTGTGAGCAGAGGAGCTGGAGAAACTTTACTTCCTGCGTCATTTTAGAGGTTTTTAGGTGAAAATTGGCAAAAAAAAAATTTGGTTAATAGGTTCAGCCAGGAACTAGCCAGGAGACCTTCATGGCTCCTTGAACCCTCTCTACGAGGTGAGCGGACCTTAAAGACAATCTGAAACTAAAGTTTAGATGAAGAGTTAGCAGAGGTTTAACAATGCAGCAGGTAGAACAGACAAGGAAAACGTCTGCGTGTAAAATAAACACAACATGTACACCGGTATTAGTAGTGCATCAGATGACCTTAAAGACTTTTTTTTTTGTCCTTTATGACACATTCACACAGAGTCGGAGTGAATTTCATCTTTGATTTTCTGCATCATCCATCCAAGCAGTCCTGGCGATGTGTTGCAGAGGAGCCGAACACTGTGGGAAATTCCAGCCTCCACTGGGATGGAAAGTCAGGAAGAAACTTCCGATTCACCCAAACCACCGCTTGTTTTGAGGGAAATCTGACCTTAAAGCAACACAACACGTGCACAAATGGTTTTCCCTTCACTCCCCTCTTCCTTTTCTCGTTGTGCATCATACCATCGTCTCAGAGCTCGACCCTTTCCCAGTGAAGAAGTCCCAGAAATTAGAGGCCGGTGACGGTTTGCTGTCCTCCTGCGGCACCTGCCTCACCCAGATGCTGCTCTCAGTGGAGCCGCTGAGACTGGAGCAGCTTCCCCTGCTGCCCAGAGTGAAGCTCAGAGCCGACCCCAGGGCCCCCCGGCGCTCCTGCTGCTCCCCGTCCTGACCGTGGAGTCTCGACGACGAGGACTGGGCCAGGCTGAGCAGATTGTGGTGGGAGTGGAACTGACGCATGTGACGGATGGATTTCCCTGGAGGAACCTCACCTGGAGGAAGAAAAACAGAATCTGCATCACTTCGGCGGCAGCTTCAAGTTACCATTTCTCACCACCAGATGGTGCTGTTGCCTCGTTCATCACCTCCTGCTTTCACTGATTCACAACTACCTTCTACTATCAGAATAACCAGTAAAAAAACACAGTTTTAAACTGGTTTCTGCACCAGTTTTAAACTGGTTTCTTCACCAGTTTTAAACTGGTTTCTCCACCAGTTTTAAACTGGTTTCTCCACCAGTTTTAAACTGGTTCTGTACCAGTTTTAAACTGGTTCTGCACCAGTTTTAAACTGGTTTCTCCACCAGTTTTAAACTGGTTCTGCACCAGTTTTAAACTGGTTTCTTCACCAGTTTTAAACTGGTTTCTTCACCAGTTTTAAACTGGTTCTGTACCAGTTTTAAACTGGTTTCTCCACCAGTTTTAAACTGGTTCTGCACCAGTTTTAAACTGGTTTCTCCACCAGTTTTAAACTGGTTCTGTACCAGTTTTAAACTGGTTCTGCACGAGTTTTGAACTGGTTCTGCACCAGTTTTAAACTGGTTCTGCACCAGTTTTAAACTGGTTTCTCCACCAGTTTTAAACTGGTTCTGTACCAGTTTTAAACTGGTTTCTGCACGAGTTTTGAACTGGTTCTGCACCAGTTTTAAACTGGTTTCTGCACCAGTTTTAAACTGGATTCTGCACCAGTTTTGAACTGGTTCTGCACCAGTTTAAAACTGGTTTCTGCACTGCTATGCAGCAGTTTTAAATGACTCCTTGTTTCTTTACGTAAAACAGGAAAGTGATGCAGAAATCAAGTGAAAAATAGAAACTTCTCTCATTTAGATCCAACTCTGAACTTTTTTTTAATTATTATTATTTTGATTTAGTCTTTTCCAGCATTTCAGCAGCAGAATGATGGTCTGGATGCTGTTTTCTGCTAAGCAAATTTACTTTGCCAAGGGGAACATTATGGATATAATGGTGCTGTCGCTCCATTGAACTTCTGGTTTCTTATTTTATTTTTTAAAATTTATTTTGCATAATTGTTTGCCTTCCAGAGTTTGTGTTGCTAAACCGGACCGGAGAGGATAGAAGAGGGACAGAAAGAGAACCAAAAAGAACAGAGAAAACACCTCATAGAGAGAAACCTACATACATATACATATACACTCATACACACCTGCCTACATACACACATATACATACCCAACTCTGCACTTTTTCAATGTTTTACTTCTTTGTTCAGCACTTTGCTGCAGCTGGCGTTGTGTTAAAGCGCTCTAAATAAAGTTGACGTAGTTTATGAGGCGATAAGGTTTGTACCGTTCTCATCAGCATCTTTATTCTTCAACATAAAATTATCTTGTATTTCTTTCACTAATCTTCAGGAGGCTTTTCCAGTCTTTGTGAAGGACTTTCCAAAGCACCTCTTTGAATATTTTCTGCTTTTTTTGATCCTGCTTTTCCAGTTTCCTCTCTGTTTAAAAGATATTGCGCTTCGTTGGACCTTTTTCCTCCCCTCTCCACTCCCAGGTGGCCAGTTAGATTGGATGCTCCCATGGATGGCTGCGTCTACACTACGCCGTGCTGAGACACCCCTCATCCAACCCCACCTCATGTATTTTCCTCATGTTGTGACTGTCTGATTATGTGCTTTATTGTGTTGACGTGTGTTTTTTTGTCGCATCTGTACCATTCACCCCATTGAGGCAGTGTAGAGATACTGCTGCCTCAGTCTGCCTGGTCCTGTGAATGATGTCTACGATTTCATAGGCTGTACTGGAATTCATTTCTTTGTGCTGGGACGCTGATTTAATAACAAAGAATCTGATTCTGATTTACTTTTTCTTTAGGGATCTCCTGTTGGTGAAAGAAAAATAAAACTGATTTTACGTCTCTTGCTGTGTTTTGTTAGATGCAGTTGTAGAAACTTACTGCTTGTATGTGTGTGAGATGCTACGTCTGCTAACAAATTGCAAAAAGTAAATATTTAGAAGAAAGAAACATTTGGAAATGACATGGAAGGATGGTTAATTGGAACATAACACATCGCAGTTATTGGCGACATAAGACTTTTAACAAAGTATCTCCGCAATTTTTAAAAAAAATTTCCAGTTATTGGACACCTAGCAGGTCACAACTGCAGAAGTTACTGCAGAAGTTTTAGACCTCTACAAGCGTTTCATGAAAACCTCCTTTAGCTCAAAGTTATACATGGTAATTTTTACTGCAAGATAAACACAAACTACTGTAAAAAGAGACAAACTGTGATCCACAGAGCAATGTTGGCAGGAAACTCACTTCCCAAACACGTTTAACAAGATATTACTATAAAGAATTTCAATTAAAAAAATTATTACATATAAGATTTCCATCACATTAAATTACTAGTATATATTATATAAATAATAAAGTACGATGGGTCACATGGCTGGAGTTATAACTATAGACGGAATTTATTGATGCTTTAATAGAATGTATAAAAATGCATTGTTTTGATTTATTGTTGGGTGTGCATCCGCTGCAACAGTTGTTTAGAGGTGATTTGGTGTTAAACTGTCGTTTAGAGGTGATTTGGTGGTAAACGGTCATTTAGAGGTGATTTGGTGGTAAACGGTCGTTTAGAGGTGATTTGGTGGTAAACGGTCGTTTAGAGGTGATTTGGTGGTAAACGGTCATTTAGAGGTGATTTGGTGTTAAAAGGTCGTTTAGTTGTGATTTGGTGTTAAAAGGTCGTTTAGAGGTGATTTGGTGTTAAACAGTCGTTTAGAGGTGATTTGGTGGTAAACTGTCGTTTAGTTGTGATTTGGTGGTAAAAGGTCGTTTAGTTGTGATTTGGTGTTAAAAGGTCGTTTAGTTGTGATTTGGTGTTAAAAGGTCGTTTAGAGGTGATTTGGTGTTAAACAGTCGTTTAGAGGTGATTTGGTGTTAAACTGTCGTTTAGAGGTGATTTGGTGTTAAAAGGTCGTTTAGAGGTGATTTGGTGTTAAACAGTCGTTTAGAGGTGATTTGGTGTTAAAAGGTCGTTTAGAGGTGATTTGGTGGTAAACAGTCGTTTAGAGGTGATTTGGTGTTAAAAGGTCGTTTAGAGGTGATTTGGTGTTAAAAGGTCGTTTAGAGGTGATTTGGTGGTAAACTGTCGTTTAGAGGTGATTTCGTGTTAAAAGGTCGTTTAGAGGTGATTTGGTGTTAAAAGGTCGTTTAGAGGTGATTTCGTGTTAAACTGTCGTTCAGAGGTGATTTGGTGTTAAAAGGTCGTTTAGAGGTGATTTGGTGGTAAACAGTCGTTTAGAGGTGATTTGGTGGTAAACTGTCGTTCAGAGGTGATTTGGTGTTAAACGGTCGTTTAGAGGTGATTTGGTGTTAAAAGGTCGTTTAGAGGTGATTTGGTGTTAAAAGGTCGTTTAAAGGTGATTTGGTGTTAAAAGGTCGTTTAGAGGTGATTTGGTGTTAAACAGTCGTTTAGAGGTGATTTGGTGTTAAAAGGTCGTTTAGAGGTGATTTGGTGGTAAACAGTCGTTTAGAGGTGATTTGGTGTTAAAAGGTCGTTTAGAGGTGATTTGGTGTTAAAAGGTCGTTTAGAGGTGATTTGGTGGTAAACTGTCGTTCAGAGGTGATTTGGTGTTAAACGGTCGTTTAGAGGTGATTTGGTGTTAAAAGGTCGTTTAGAGGTGATTTGGTGTTAAAAGGTCGTTTAAAGGTGACTTGGTGTTAAAAGGTCGTTTAGAGGTGATTTGGTGGTAAACAGTCGTTTAGAGGTGATTTGGTGTTAAAAGGTCGTTTAAAGGTGATTTGGTGTTAAAAGGTCGTTTAGAGGTGATTTGGTGTTAAAAGGTCGTTTAGAGGTGATTTGGTGGTAAACAGTCGTTTAGAGGTGATTTGGTGGTAAACAGTCGTTTAAAGGTGATTTGGTGTTAAAAGGTCGTTTAGAGGTGATTTGGTGGTAAACAGTCGTTTAGAGGTGAAGGCTGCTACAACATCAGCCTTTATACGTATTTAAAGCCACAGTTTGGTGGAGCAGCAACAATGCAGGTACCGTATCTTGTCTCCTGGCGCTTCCTGTTCTGGTTCAGCTTCAGGACATTGAGGAAGACCTCGCTGGTCAGGCTGCCTTCACCACCATTCCTGTCTGGGGGGAAAAGCGGTGAGGGGGGTTCAAGTGGGGACAGACTTCCACTGGAGGCTCCCACTGAGTCCAGAGATGCCCCCGTGTCCCGACGACCCCCCGACTCGCTGTTGGTGTCCACTGTCAGGTGACTGCCGCTGTGGAGATGCAGAAACATGGTGGATTACTGGTTTTACTGGTGTTCTTTACCACAGCAGCAGATCTGCTGCTTACCTGAGTTTCCTCCGGAGCAGGTAGTCGATGACGTCCGGGTCGGTCTGGATCAGACTCATCAGGACCTCCTGCTGCAGGTCTGCAGACACCTGCAGGAACATCCAGACATCATTAAAACTGGTTCAGATTTCCACCAGCTGGGCTCAAAATGGCGACAAACAGATGTTTGTCAGACTGGTTAGTGGAGACGACGACGCACGACCCGCCGTACCGTGAAGAGCCTCCGGTGATTCTGTATGAGCACCAGCGTGACGCTGATGATCGCCGTGCTGTCCTCGATCCCCATCGCATGAGGACTGACGTCTCCACCGCGTTCCCTCTGAAGCAGGTTGGGCCCGAAGATCACCGCCAGGTTTGCAGCTGTCATCTTGTTGCCAGGGATCTGAACAGAGAGGAAGAGGAGGAGGAAGCAGAGTTTCTGTTTATAAGTGTTTTTTTTTCTCCTGACACAAAGCGGCCCAGCTTCAAGCAGAACATGAGCGATTAAACTCCTCCATTAACTCTTCCAAGTCATTTCAATGCTGGAGATCAGTAACAAAAGATGATATTTAATAATGTTTTAAGCTGATATTTACTAATTCTTTGTTCAAAACATGAAAACGTTGCACTGACAAGAGCACATTTAGTACAAAGAGTTTGGCGGGAAAGTTGGTGATTCTTTTTGTAGAAAACTCAATTTTACGTTTGGATGGTAATTATTCCTGGAAATAAAGGTTCATTACCACATAAACCTTCATAATGTGTGTTTTGATGTGCTTCTTGGGAGATTTATATATCTGTGATGTTGCATCTGCTTCACTAACGCTACATAACAGGAAGTGGGGGTCAGCCGACCTGCATATGGAAATTTATTTCTGGAAACCCCTTGAGATGTTGCATCTCGTTTGCAAAGCGGACCAACATAACACAAAGCACAAACATAACAGTATTTCACACATAATACAACAAGAGTAAAATATGACACTGTGTGAATAAATACCTCAAATGGTCTTTTCAGTTTTTATTTTGCTGTTCTAAACCAGCTTGACCAGATGGGCAGCGAAGCTCAGCAGTGATCAAAATCTTAGCAAAAATGCCAAAATATCCTAAAATCTAGTCAACATTTTATGATACAACAAATTTCTACAACTGTTCGTCCCTAAACTGCATCCTAGAAGACATTACAGATGCAGCCATGTCCACCAAACGGAGCCGCACTGCTAATGGATGGGTAAAGCAGAGAGCGACCCACCTCCTCATTGTTGGTTCCTATGGTGTCCTGGGCGAAGCTCTGCACGGTGTGTAACAAAGAGAGGAGGCGCAGCAGCGTGTCGCAGTTGCAGGGCGGGAGGAGGTAGAGGAGATGCTGAAGATACTGCAGCTGGTCTGCTCCTCTCAGCACTGCATAAGGAGAGGAGGAAGAGGAGGTTTGTCTGGTGTCTGGTTTGTTTACTGACATCTCGGAGCAACTGAATGCAGCTATGGGGTGTAAAGAGGTGTGTATGTGTGTGTGTGTGTGCATACGGTTGGCGTGCAGGAATGCAGGGTAAAGCTCTCGGGGCAGCAGGGGATCAGGCATGTCCCTCAAGAACTCTTTGAGCAGCGCCGCCACGTCGTGCACGCTGTGCTCCTCGTCCAGCTGGATGTCCACCCCCATGTCGAAGTCATCACGCAGCTGAGGAGCAAACATACAAACACACACACCAACATGAACAGGCCATAAATACAGCAAGTCACCGGAGGGAAAAGAGATTCCCAGATAGAAACGCGGTTGGCGTAGGCTGTCACAGGGGTTGTGCAGGGGCCATTCCCCCCACTGTTAACCCCCCTACCCCACCTAATGGACATCATTTCTGAATAACAGGATATCACACTTCAGCAGCTTGAAGATTGTTCTTATTTTCCAGCATCCAGGGGAGTAACAGGAAACACTGGACAGTCTCATTGCCTCCGGTGTTTCAGGGAAATTGAGTGGAAGAATCCCTCTCGGACTGGAGGACAAAAAGCTTCAAAATAAACGCTTAATATGAACACTGACAGTTAAATTGTTCTGGATATGTGGCAAAGTTTAATAAAGCCTAGTGTTAGTTTAGAAAAAGTCTTTAAGCTGGGCAGCTTGCATGGATGTGCAAATATTCAGCTTCCAGATGGAGACGCGTCTGGTGAGTTCGTTTGTTCAACAACAAAGACTAAATCATCCATCTTTTTAAACATGACAGCAACATTTCCCGATTTACTACTATATCACTCTGGCAGGATGGATGGATGGATGGGTGGATTAATGCGGGACAGATGGATGGATGGATGATGGATGGATTAATGCAGGATGGATTATGGATGGGTGGAGGGAGGGAGAGAGGGAGGGACGGATGGATGGATGGAGAGAGGGAGGGACAGATGGATGGATGGGTGGATTAATGTGGGATGGATGGATGGATGGATGGGTGGGTGGGTGGGTGGAGGGATGGAGGGACAGATGGATGGATGGATGGATGGATGGATGGATGGATGGATGGATGGAGGGACTGATGGATGGATAGATGGATGGATGGATGGATGGATGGAAGGATGGATGGATGGATGGACTGATGATTAGGGATGGATGGATGGATGGATGGGTGGGTGGATGGGTGGAGGGAGGGAGGGAGGGAGGGAGGGATGGATGGATGGAGGGACAGATTGATGGATGGATAGATGGATTGATTGATGGATGGATGGATGGATGGATGGGTGGATAAATGGAAGGATGGATGGATGGATAGATAAATGGTTGGATGGAAGGATGGATGGACTGATGATGAGGGATGGATGGGTGGATGGGTGGAGGGAGGGAGGGAGGGAGGGAGGGGGGGATGGATGGATGGAGGGACAGATTGATGGATGGATAGATGGATTGATTGATGGATGGATGGATGGGTGGATAAATGGAAGGATGGATGGATGGATAGATAAATGGTTGGATGGAAGGATGGATGGACTGATGATGAGGGATGGATGGGTGGATGGGTGGAGGGAGGGAGGGAGGGAGGGGGGGATGGATGGATGGAGGGACAGATTGATGGATGGATAGATGGATTGATTGATGGATGGATGGATGGGTGGATAAATGGAAGGATGGATGGATGGATAGATAAATGGTTGGATGGAAGGATGGATGGATGGATGGACTGATGATGAGGGATGGATGGAAGGATGGATGGATGGATGGACTGATGATTAGGGATGGATGGATGGATGGGTGGATGGGTGGAGGGAGGGAGGGAGGGAGGGATGGATGGATGGAGGGACAGATTGATGGATGGATAGATGGATTGATTGATGGATGGATGGAAGGATGGATGGATGGGTGGATAAATGGAAGGATGGATGGATGGATAGATAAATGGTTGGATGGATGGATGGATGGGTGGATAGATGGATAAATGGTTGGATGGAAGGATGGATGGATGGATGGACTGATGATGAGGGATGGATGGATGGATGGATGGATAGATGGATAAATGGTTGGATGGAGGGAGGGACAGATGGATGAGGGAACTGAACTTATGGATGGATGAATGATTGATGGACGGTTGGACGGACATCTTGAATCTGTATGCTGTAAAGTTTTGTCAGTCTGATAGATGGTAGCAGATAAAGAACTGAGGTGAACTTCGCTGGTTAAACAACTTCAAGGCAGAACTTCCCACATATCGTATTTCTGTTTTTTCAGCATTCTGAGACACAATGTACCGGAAAGTCTGAAACTGGTGGAATGCCTGATAGGAAAAATAAAAAATTCCCTGTTCTTTGTTAAAAGAATAGTTTGTTAATTCATGACAGAATCTCAAGACGACATTTCCTTTTGAATCTTGATGAGAAACTTTTAAAGTTTTAGGAAAATCATCACCAGGCAGTCAACAGAAGCCCAGCTTCTCTTAACTTACTGTTATCAATTCAGACACATTGCAAATATTACCAATACAACAAAAGCAGCATTGTCAAAGTCAACTTAATCCTCTTGTAATTTAGAGAAAACAGAACTCATTATCTGACTTATAAGACTAGTTAGTGTGTGGTTATCTGATAAAACGGCCAACATCTTCAGATAGTGAGGGAACTGAACTTATTTTTGGCTTTGTAAGTGTGACATAATGGAATAATAAACTTTGGTATGTTAAAGGAATAATTGCAAGACTTTTTGGCTTGCAAGTCAGAGGGTTGGAACAGGGACCCTCAACCCTGGTTCTCAAGGACTAGTCTAGAGATTTCCCAGCTGCAAATTAGTGGGTAACTAGCGGACTTGTGCAAGGCCTAAGATCAAGGCCTGCACAAGTCTGAGTTCTCAACCATCGAAGGACCAAACCCAAACATTCAGGATGTTTCCAGGAAATAGACCACAAAAATGAAATGAAATGAAATTGATTGGATTGGAATGGAATGGAATTGAATTGAGGACTTCCAGTTTCCAAGTTTCTAATGAGAACATATTAAACTGGTGATATTTAATAGTAGATGGCACAAATGTATGCATTAAATAACAGCTGGGTAATTATTTGTGATTATATATCAAATATATATTAAAAATTCAAATAAAATCTTGTAGTTTCAGTTGCATATTTGTAAAAATATTTGCTTTTTGTTTGGCACTACATTGAACTTTTAGCATATGACTTGACCATTTCTGATGAGGCCATTTCATTCAGTTGTCTTCTTCAATTTTTGCATGGTCATCAGTTTCATTGGTCAAGAATTAAAGTACTCACCTGTCGCACTCTCTTCTTGGAGCTCCCGACTCGGAAAATGCCGACAGTCTGAAGTCCTGGGGGACGACACAACTTCCATGTTATACTCATTTATGTCTGTTTACATCGACACAGAGAGTTCAGTCTGAAACCAGGAACTGAAAACTAAAAGGTTTGGCTTGAAACTGTGTCAGTGTTTTTGGGGCGATTCCAGGTGACACAGGGACTCGTACCGTGGGTCTCGATGTGACTGCAACACCTCTCCAACACCCGAGGCACCTGTCTGTAGATGGGGTTGAGGCTGAGCTTGGTCTGCGTCCTTCCCTCCGAGGATGATTTCTTCAGCTCCAGCTCGGCCGGATGGGAGAGCTGCAGCGCCTCCAGCAGGCGGGACTGACTCTCTACCAGGTCGGAGATGGAATCCACCGACAGACCACCCTGCATGCCCCAGAAATATCACCCATTTTAAAGTATGTTCAACACATTTTCAGAAAACTATATTCCCCCACAAAAAACTTTTTAAAACACAAGCATTTTACACAATTACTGTCTGTATTTACATGTCTGAACATGTACATCACATACATCATGTGGCATATTAATACACAGTCATTCTTATTTACTGGGAAAATAGAATCATCTTTGCACAGTAAAATAGTTTTAATTTATAAAATGCTCCACTACACAGGATTTACAGCAGCTTTAATCCTGTTTGGGAACCACTGAACTAATTATCTTTGGTGAACCAACACATTTCATTAGATACTTCATGAAGTTGCATTTCTCAGTATTTTATATCAAGACTGACAGACATTTGAGTTTTAGATGGAATTTTATTTACTTATACTTAATGGAAAATCTACCGTTAACATTTAAGTTCAGGTTTCTACATGTAAATATACCCTAAATGCTTCTGGACAGAATCTGATCCTTTCTGTGCAAAGTAAACTCCACATCTTATGGAAAATACTAAACACTAAGACATGGATACGACAAAAAGCAAAGACAAATAAGTTGTTCAGAGAGAGAGAATAGGAGGAAGGAAAAAAGTTGAGAGCAGATGAGAGAGCTACTAAAGTAAATAACAAGGAGACGGTGGCAGCTGAAAGTGGAAAACTTGCAGCAGCCAGCAGAACACACAGATCGGCCTGCATCGCTCATCTTGTCGTTTCCATCCAACTAGTATCAAAGGTGCTGAAAATGAATCCAGCTGTGATATAAATCACTGTCTCTGACCTGCACATGGTTTCTGGAGGAACATCAAGCGTCTGACGAATTTCCTTCAGTAAGCACAGTCCAGCAAATTATCTCAGGAATGAAACAGTATTTACGCTATTTACACCAACACAGCAACAGCAAACTTCTCATCCCACATTGGCTGTTGGTTGAAATAAAGCCCCCCAAAAAATGAATTACAATATACATACTAAGCTTTATAATGATAAATCCAAAGTAACAATGGCTAAATGTGTTTTTAAACTGGGGTTGTGCTGATTAAAACCTGTTCTAGGTGTTCCAAATGCTGTATATGCCACCAGTGAAACATACAACAAAACTTGAAGAATCTGAAATGTCCCTTTAAAGACAAATTACGTAACTTTTTGATCTTTAAACTCAGCGTCCCAGACTTGTTTGATGACACAGGGACATCTATCATGTCCATTTTTACAGCCGCTGCTGCACAGCAGCATAATGAGGCTGAAAAACAACTTTCACGTCCGTAACATGACATGACATGCTTCATGGCATTTTAAGGAACTGGCTGTTTTGAACAAACAGCATGCTGATTCAGCAAAGAAACACAAGCAGATTAAAAGAGCGAAAGGGACAAAACAAGCGTCATTGTAAGATCATCTTTTGCTGGCTGGCGAGAGCTAACAGGTCAGGTAGGATGCAAGATGGATGCTGAATTAGTCGTCAGTAGGGGGCACCTGACCGGGAAAATGGCACAGGTTCAGTAGTGTGTCTTTAAAATGAGTCTGAAATAATATATAAAGCATCTACTGCCATTAAATCTGAAATTATTTCAAAGCTGCAAGCTTTGAATGCTGTAACCCTCTGATTTAATAGCCTGTCATCTATCTTGCTTGAAATCTTCATATTCAACGTGTAAGACACAAATAGCTCCAGTAGGGGGTGTTGGACCTCGCAAAAATCTGCATCCCATCATTCAAAAATATCTTCACTGCCATGTTCCCTCCATCACCAACCTTGGTCCCGTCATTTGTTTCAGCTTTGCTGCTTCTGTGTACATTATCTGTCACTGCTCCTGACAAGTCGCAGTACTACACGAATAGCTGCTGCTCCCTCCGTCTGTCAGCAACTCCATTTGTGTGTTGTCAGCTTTATAAACAAAGAGCTGCTACAGCCCAGAGATCTGTAAGCAAATGAGTCTGATTTAGCTTGAAGAGGATGGGAAAGAAAAGTTTTTTCCATTGGCTTTCTGTGCTGTTAGCATGTAGCCACTGCTGTTCTGCTATAGCTAGTGCTGTTATGTTTGTAAATGTCACTAATGATATTTAATGCAAATCAAATAATTTATTCTTCTGCTATGGTGATGCCGTGTAATCAGCCTGCAGCCAATTTAGCAGCATTTCAAAGCTGTGATTGAGTCTTTGAGTTGAAGAGTCGTATTATGCTAATAGTTGTGCATTTTTATCATGGGAGAGTTCAAACAAATGAGAGCGTCACTCATTTCCCCAACACGAATATAACTGCTAAAACCCAAGTCAAATTAATTTGTCTATGAATCCTTTATCCATTCGTTACAATGTATGATTTTCGATTGAAGTGATGGAGATACGATTCTACAACCCATGTTGCCGGCACGGGGGGATTTAGTGCCATTTAGTGTTAAAGTGGGTAATTACATTTAGCTGAAGAGCAGGAGACAAAGCTTGCTACAATTTTTGGTGCTTTTGGATTGGCTCCAATAAAATATAATAATAATAAATAAATAATAGTAAATAAATGAATAAAAATAATAATGAATAAATAATAATAATTGGCTCCAATAATAATAATAATAATAACTCCAATGAGGATGGAGATAACCAACTACATCATAAGGAAGCCAAAGACAAGCTCTGATAAGTTCCTCTCTCATTCAGTGGAAAATGTGGTTCACACCCAGTCATGCATGGGTAAAAACACTACAGTAGAATGCAGTAAAACCGGTTTAATTTAGAAAAATACTATGATATATAATCCTGCGAAACATACAAATGTGATCCTCCACACACTGCTTACAAACTGAGCTCAGATGGTGTTGGGAAGGAAACTCTGGAAAGACTGCTGATGATTTGACTTATTTGACTATGTGGTTATTTAGTAAATGGTTGCAGATTCTTCTGTATGTCTATTTAAACACCCACAGAGGTATTTAAACACTTTATGCTCACTGCTTTTCTGGCTTTTGATAGTTTGAATAATAGTAGTAGTGACTAGAGTAGCGACTTTCAGATCCATCTTGGAGGTTTTTCCCATGCATATTCTCTATGCAATGTGAGACGCCATGATGGTGAATCTTGTCCCATTTCAAGCCATCTGTGACAGAATACTGAATTAAAAACGTGATGACATTTCAGGTTCAGTAATAAGGTTTTGAGATTCCTTCTGCTCTTCTCAGCACTGATGAAAACATCTCAAATGCATTTGGTAATTACTGTAAATAGAAAATGTGCCAAGATGGTTGTAGTGCTGAAATACTCCAGGCTGCAGTCGCGGTTGCTTTTTCTGTCATTACATAAAGGTTGTTTCTGCAACTCTGACTGCAGATATAACGTCTGACGATATTTTTCCTGCAATAAAGAATCAGAAAGTGATGAAAAGAGAGTGGCTTGAAAAAACAAACCTCTCTCCGGGCTATACATCAACCCCACACGCACTCTGATGACGAACATCCTTTCATGCTACATTTCTTCTGTCAGGTTCCAACTTAGGGACAGACACCGCACATTTCTGGATTACAGATTCAGACTGCTATATTACTTTTAAAAAATATTTAACAAACTGCCTGGAAGTAGGCTGCAGCGTATGATAAACTTCATATTTTGATGCTGACATGTTTTTGTTAAAGCTCAATTTTGAGCACTTCTTACTCGACCTCACAGCTGCCTTTCTGACCAAGTACTTCTTCTATGGTATTTATTGAAGAATTGCGTTTTACACAGTATATTATTGATGCTTTTCTCTTTTCCAACTCTTTTCAAAACTATAGAACTGATCATTCAATCATTAGTAACAAAGACAATCATCTGTCTATTTCTATCAAATGTCAGGACTGTGGGTACATGTAGGTATTACTGACATTGGGTCTTATGAGGTACACTTAAGAGCTGTTTCAGGTTTTATTATCTTTCTGAACAGCTACAATAATGCTTATTACAGTTTAACAAAACAACTGGCTTCAGATCAGTATTGAAAACAATAATGTTAGGTACAATGGCCTCAGACAGAAAGGGTTCACACATCTGGGGAAAGGCCAGCACAAGCTGGATTTTCCAAGGAAATTAAAAATAAATCTGTGTAAACAAATGAAAAAAAGGTTGTAAAAATGTTTACAGCTGAAGATGCAGTCAGAGATTAACTTTCTGAACTGTGAAGGCCTTACATACACTAGGCTTTCTCTGTGCTTCATATTGCAGAAAAGAAATGCCTTTCCAGATGGTTTTTGGCTTTTTATTAACATCCAAGTCTCTTCTTATGTAAATCCAGACACAAATAACCACTGAGTGATTACACAGGTAATACAAACAATAGCTGCGAAAACATTTAAGTCTGGAAAGTTGCAGTTGGGCAATAAGGGCAATAAACCTTTCAAAGCAAGATTGAAGCTTAATGACTCAAAGTCACATTTCACTTGCAACAAAGAGAAAACCAGTGATTTGTTATGAGCATTGTTGTGCTGGTTACTGAAAGAAAAATGACGTGTTACAGTTACTTCATTCTTAAACTTTATTTTTAGACCGAAAAGCAACTAAGTTAGTGGTATAATGTGACTTGTTTGTTACTTTTAAAAGAACACTCTTCAAAGGACTCCCATTAATATTCTTATATAACTTAATTGGTGTTTTTTGAAATGCTAACCTTCATTTTTCAACATGAATTTATTTAATTGAGACCAGCAGATGATTTGAAGTGATAAATAAAAACTAATACAACAGTTTTTCAAGAAGTAAATCTGCAGGTAAACTTTGCAGTACTGCCCATGTGTGCTGCATCACCTCTGCAAACAATACAAGCACGAAGCTGCTGGCCAAAATGATTAATTTAGCTAGTTGCAGAAATATGCTACTGACGCTAACTGAGTTACTTTAATTAAATGGGATCATGTTACTGTATTAGTTACTAACTAAAATAACAGCATTGCAGTAATGCATTAAAGTAAACAGTTACTGAAAGAAATAATTACCTCAGGACCCACAGTTAGTCTTTTTTTTTCTTCTTCTTTTTTTAAATTAACCCTTTAACTGTCACACTAACAAAAAGGCCAGAGCAAAATGTTTCTCTGTGTTGTTCTGTTTGCTTTGGACAAGAACAAACAGAATAAATATTTTCTAGCAAATAGTTGAGATATTAAAAAGAAGTTAGTTATAATGTAACAACACTGAAATGGTTAAAATTTGAAACAGTAGTGTTATAACAAACACTTAGTTTGGGCGGTTCCTACCATCGCCATCTTGACAGGAGCATGTGTGTCGTCTCGCCCGGAAAATACAAATATGGGCAAAGAGGTGGAGCTACGAGTGGGGGCTGTAAGCGTCATGGTGGATGATTGACATTGAGCGAACTCCGCTGCCTGTAGCTAAGAGCTAACCGAGCTAACCCTGGGATAACAGGAGCTAACCAGCTAACAGAGGTAAGCGGGCTAAAGCTAAGTCACGTTGTTAACTGGCTAAAAACTGCGGTTGTTCTGCGTTCTTCTTACTTGAGAGTGGGAGATTGGGTACCCGTCAATCAAAAGGACACACCCCTAAATATGCCGAATTTTGAGATTAAATTACTTTTAAATGGGCGAGTTAGAAAGAAATTCACTCCTCCCCACAGTTGTCATAAAGGTAAACCTGACCTATTAAAACTAAAATGGATTTTTTAACCAGACTGTAAACATGTTTATTTCTGCAGTGAAGTTGGTCTTTTTAACATGGGAGTCTATGGGAATTTGCTCTGTTTTGGAACTCCTAGTGGATGAAGGGGGAACTGCAGTTTTATGCACTTCCGCATAAGCTTTACTTTTTAATGCTGAAAGTTGAGGCTTGTTGTTTCCATAATTTTCTTTTAAAACAAATTCATTTTTTGTTTAGTTTGTTAGTATGCTTAATATGTGTTCCCCCATATGTTTTGTAACTGTTCTGATCAGCCAGTATTTAAGTTCCCCTTTGTTTCTTGTTTGTTAGTTGGTTTTGTTATGTTGATTCTTTTACCTCATCTGTTAATTTAGTCATTTTAGGACTTTGATTTAGCTTTTTGCTTAGTTGACCTCCCTTTAAATGTCTTATTCCTTTACATTGTTTTGGGCAAATAAAACCCTTTTCTTATGAAGCCACCTGTGTTCCTCTTCCTTTGCCGGCTTGGTCCCTCACATGGAGTTCTACCATTTTTTCATTGGTCGGTGCTTTAAAGGGTGAATCAAGTGAACAGACTCACCCTCCTCTGTCCTCTGCTGGTATTATCCAGAAATGTCGGAGACAGTGGTTTGTTCTGGGTATCAAAAACTGGTGCGGGAGCCACTGAGTTTGAAGATGGTGAGCCTGGACCTCCTCCTGTGAGTGATGAGGAGCTGACTAGAGGCTTGTTCCCATTGAAGAACTGTCTCTTCTCTGCTCTAAAATGCAGGATACTGGCCTCCAGGTCTAGACAGTCGCGCCTGCTCTCCTTCAGGGCATCCTGCCGCAGCTTGTAGGCTCTGTCATTGGCAATGACCTGGGACAGCGGGATGCCAAACGCCTTGGGTGCAGATTCTGGGAAAGAAGGAAAAGAGTTATTTCACACTAAAATAATCAGGAATGAGGTGAGAAAAAGATCCATCTGATAAAATACTAATTAGAGAATGAATTTCTTAACTTGGTCTTTTCAAAGAAATTTCGATCATGAATTGAGTGGAAAAAATTAGTAGTAGTAGTCTTTTAAGTATACCACTGTGTTATGCAGTTCCATTGCAACAGATATTTCAACCACTTTTACAGCTGAATATGAAATATAAACAAAGAATATCAAAACATCAAAACAATTTGAAATTTTCTGTTCCCCCTTAATCCCATTCAATGTTGTAGTGGGTTTCAGTAGGCCCCCAAGGCGTACAGGAGTCCCCCCCAAAGAGTACAAGGAGTGTGATGTTAGTTAAGGCCATGTCTAAACAGAGGTGAACTGAAGTGTATTAACTTAAGTTTTCATTTTGGTTTTATTCACATGGAGCCGGTGTTCTGGGAGCCTGAAAACAGAAACTTTAAAACCCTTTCAGTAACGAGACATGTCTGAAAAATGCCTATATGCAGATGATTCGCCCCTATTTCCGCCCAACATAAGATTACCTTCAGACTATTTGCTGTTTGAACAGATCCATAACAGCAGATTTTCTTATGATCCAGCAGAAGATATTCTAGTTACAGCTTGGCAAATGTATGTCCTCGTAACCTCACAAAGAAATTTGGCTATGCAGCTGTCGACATAAGAGAGACAGCAATAGATAATAGCTAGCAAAACGATCCGAAGAGAACAGTTATATTGAATTATCTGATGGCTGAGTGTGTTTATCGACTTGTACAAAGCCCCAGTCTTACTCTATCTACAATGACAGCAAAGCTGTCAGCTCGCCTGCTAGTTTCCCGCATATGGTCAATTCAATTCAAGGAGACGTATGTTTCCACAGGTCAAGACTTAAGCACAGTCAGACAAAGCAAGTGCCTTGCAGGAAGTCATAAAAATGCCATTACTTTCATTACTGACAATGTTTGCAGCTCACTGATGTCTTAGTTTCCAGGGACTTAACACATTCTGCAGATTTTAAGGCTTGTAAAACAATAAAGACTAATGTGACGTTATAGCAAACTTGTTAACTTGTGATCACAGTGATCTTACAAAAGATTAGAGGTTTAAGTTGACAAGTAGTATAAGAATAGACAGAATGGACAGAGAGGAGTTAAGAGCGGGATAATCCTGTTAGAGCCGCCACAGCTGAGAGCCAGACATCACACTCACAGTGATACTGGCTTATTGCAGATGCAGACACGAGTGAGGTACATGTCATCACAGAAGCTGCATGGTCATCAGCTGAATCTGCAAATCCAACACTGTTACATCACATTTTCAACAGCTTACACCCTGATCTGACTAAATACATCATTAGAATTCAATTAGAGAAAAATAATATGGACCTTAATGCCTAAAAATCAACAATCTATTCAGCATTAGTGAAGTAATGTGTAAGAAAAACAAGCTATCATTACCAAAAACCTTTGTAGCTGTATATGATGCAATGTCTAACCTTTTCATTTATGGTAATGTTTTTGCTTTTTAAAAAAAAGTTGGCTTTCATACTTAAAATGCGAATTTTTACTTTATGATTAAATTACTGCCTTGGACATCCAACTAAAATAACAGACACATTTGAACATGTTATGCAAATACTTGGACTGGTAGCTATTTGGTTGCCAACCTTGGGATTGGGATTGTGTGTGTACAGGATTGTCAACCTGTACACACACATACACACACATGTATATATATATATATGTGTATATATATATATATATACATATATATATATATATATATATATATATATATATATATATATATATATATATATATATATATATATATATATATATAGATAGATATATATAGATATAGATATGTACACACACTATTCACAAAAAGTTAGGGATATTCAGCTTTTGGGTGAAATTTCACAACGAGCCTAAAATGCATTCAAACCTGTACAGGTGAACTTAATGTGATCTTCTCTAAGCTTTTAAATGCACATGTCCAACTGTTAAATGTTTCAATAAATTTTGCACAAGTTGCTGTTCTCTAACAAGGAGCTTAACGGCAAAAATCACAGCAGGTGTGTGATCCTTGAATTGACCAATAAATGTCCTGGTTCAATTAGAGCTGGTGTTTAAACAGTTGTCCTCATCATGCTGTTCACATTTTGACATCATGAGACCAAGACGACACCTAACAATGGAACAACAGTCCCTTGCCATTGCGATGCTTCAAACAGGACGTTCTCAGACAGAAGTGGCCACTGAGCTTGGAGTGTCACAGAGTGTCATCAGCAGGTTGCAAGAGAGATATGGAGAGACTGGAAGAGTCACAGAAAGGCCTAGAAGTGGACGTCCTTTGGCCACATCCCGTGCTGATGACCGCTACATTGTGAACACTGCCCTGAGAAACCGGATGATGAATGCCACTCAACTCCAGGCACGTTTAAGAGAGGTGAGAGGCACCCAAGTGTCACGTCAGACCATTCCAAACCGTTTCCATCAGCGTGGTCTGCGTGCTAGACGACCTGCACGGGTACCTGACCACACCACCAGGCACAGGCATCATCGTCTTGCATGGGCCAGGGAGCATTTACGCTGGACGAGGAACCAGTGGGCCTCAGTGCTGTTCTCTGATGAAAGTCGATTCACACTGAGCAGAAATGATGGCCGGCAACGATGTTGGAGACGTCAGGGAGAGCGCTATGCATCAGCCACTGTTGTCACCAGGCCAGCTTTTGGTGGTGGCGGTGTTACAGTGTGGGCAGGGGTGTCCACTTGGTACAGAACTGCCCTACACTTTGTGAATGGTACAGTGACAAGCCCATACTACCTGAATAACATCATTAATCCAGTGATTGTGCCCCTACATGAACAGCACAGGCCTAATTTCATCTTCATGGACGACCATGCTCCTGCTCATCGAGGCCGCATCATCAGGGAACGGCTGTTGGAGACTGGTGTACCTCAAATGGAACGGCCTGCACTCTCTCCAGACCTGAATCCCATTGAAAACCTGTGGGATCATCTGAGCCGTCGTGTAGAGGCTCGAGACCCTGCACCCCAGAACCTCAATGACCTGAGGGCTGCCCTTCAAGAAGAGTGGGATGCCATGCCTCAGCAGGCAATAAGTTGCCTTGTGAACAGCATGAGACGTCGTTGTCAAGCTGTAATTGATGCTCAAGGGCACATGACGAGATATTGAGACGTTCAAATTTTTTGTTGTGGTGTAACTACCATTGTTGTTACTTTTGTGTTGAATGAATTTTTTGAGATGAGGAAATCAGTAGTGCATCCTTCTACTTAAATGTCTTACTTTTATGATATTATATCACTGTAGCATGAACATATTGCATTTTCCATAAATTTCACCTGAAAGCCAAATATCCCTAACCTTTTGTGAGTAGTGTATATATATATATATATATATATATATATATATATATATATATATATATATATATATATATATATATATATATATATATATATATATATATATATATATATACACACACACACACACACACAAACACATACACACATACACTCGTCCGACATAACCCACAACTTTAAAATAGTTGTTGTATATTAGTCTAATTTGACTCACATTGTTAAAGAAAACACTTAATTACATTCTTTATATTTATATTAATATAAAAAAATACAAACCTCCTGCGTGGCTGTTTAAATTGGAGGTGTACATACCTCCTTCTGCATAATTCATTTAGATATATTGTATCAAATGGTTGACTTGTGGTCTCACAGGGGTAGTTTTAGTTGCTCGCGCATCCAGAAGTTAACTAACTGTTATCCTACAAGTCTCACCCTAAGCCTTTTACAGCGGGGATTAAGGAACATGAGCTAAACTCACCAGCAGTAAGAAAATGTTTGTCAATGGTCCCGTGAAACAAAAGTAATTAAATGCTTAAAATGACCTTTATTGCTCTAGCTACTAAAAACCTACAATCATCCCATCATTCCATGCACCCATCTTTACAGACCCACTGTTTCCACCTATTGTCTTACTTTATGAAATGAAAAATCTGAAATTCTTTCAACTTTTTTTTTTTTTTTTTACAACTAACATTTAAGATATAATGTATTGAATACTACACTGCTTTATTCTGAAGGAAACATTGGTAACCCACAAACTTCTTTTTGATGTGATCTGTTCATTTGAAATCAAAGACATAAAATACAACCATGAATCAAATAAACACTTCCAATTTATCCAGTTTTCAATATGGTAAAAAAAGACATATTTCTCCACTGTAATTAATCATAATTATCTTAATATAAACATTTTAAAAAATAGCTGATTAGTGTTTTAAAGGATTTAATATTTTATACTCATGTATCAACTGAACTGTTTTATATATTTGTATATAAAAAGTAAAATACTTTACATGTGTCATTCACATGCAAGGAACTGGAAACACTTACTTAGTATTAAGCAAGTCACACTAATCAGATCTGTACGTAGCAGGCTCACATTCAGAGAACCGTGACAAAGCACACGACTACTTGAATGAAACACATGGACAACTAAAACACACACATGTATTCACACCTGGGCGAGAGGAGTCCCAAGCAGGTCATATAGTCTAGGTGCACGGGCAGGACGCCCTGAAAGCTTTAGTTATGGGATTGACTCAGCTTGAAATAACCCTCAGATTGTCTGTAGACTCTGCAGTTACAGAGCAGCTTGGATGGAGGCCTCCTTCATTTTGTGACCAAAAATTATCTGGATAATTTGCTGGTTGGTCTAAGTGCAATATCTCCAAAACAGAAAATAAACATACTTTCTCCATTGAATAGCAGTACTACATTTGGAACTCGTTTAAAAATCTGATTAAATATTGTTCCTTTGAGAAAAATGCTAATTTGAAAGCAAGCGAGCAAGTTTTTTTTTTGCCGTCAGAGATTCAGTTTTACAACCCACAAACGTCCTATTTTATCTGTGCAGTGTAACTCCAGGCTGAGCAGACTGACGCACACGTGCCTTTATCAGGTACCAGGTTCACAGATAAGCTCCTTGCCTTGTTGGCAAACCTCCAGTTAGCATTGCCTTGTTGATGCTTCAGTGCAGCTAACAGCTAATTAGCTCAACAGATTGTGAAGCAAAGCATTAATTTTCCAATTACAAGTAAAATTTCCATGAGCATATCAACTACACTGCTGGGTATGAAGAAAATATTTGGAGCTAGGGACTAATAGACATGCTAAAAGTAGATAACTATTTATCAAGGATTATCATTTATAGCATTATGCTAATTGTTTGCTAGCAAAAGAAACAGATTTTTAGTACAAAACAGTTTATAAACACTCGTGCTGTCAAAATAAAGAAAACTTTTGTTTTCATCTTTGTCATTGTTACATTTTCAGCAGTTGGATCCAAGTTGTACACGTTATACATGTACATGAGGAGGATTTAGATACATGTTTATTTACACAAGTATATTTATACCCATGTATGTACTATGTGCTGGAAATCTGTCTCATTATGAAAGTGGGAAAAAGTCGTATCTAGGATCATTTGTAGTGTTTTCCAGACTCATACTACCTTTGGTTTCAGACAGTCACTGGTTTGGTTTTGGCACAAAAAAATTGCCATCTGGCTTTGGTAGTTACAATTATTATCATTTTCATTTTTAAAATTTGTTTTGGTGTAATTATTCCCGGGTATACATTGTGTCTGGACTTCTTCTTATAAGATAAATGTACTTGTGTACTTTAGATTTAAGTACGATGTCACTAAGATTGGTTTTATACGGGCGAAGTATCTTGTACCTTTGGATCTCCGCCTATGATATTTATTTCTGTGATGCCCTCTTTTTCTTACTTGTTTTTATTTGTGATTCTCTCTAATGGACTTTGTCCTTTTCAGTCACATTAAAAGCCACATAAGCTTGACACTCATAATGATTTATTAGGAACAAAACCAAGAGCTTATCTTGTGTTTTGTTTTGCTTCTCACCGTAACACGAGCAATTTGTGTAACTGTTCAGGAATTTTGCCATCTGGCTGCCTCAAGACTACATTTACCTCTTATCAGCATCCCCATTCGTGTTCCTTTCCAGTTTAATTTTCAGAGGATATATTTAGTTACATAATATTTTCCTCTTTGCCACTTTAGGAAGAATTCTTCCTAAACAAGCAGCAGCAGCATGGATAGACACTGGGTCTTGAAACAGATCTCCTGAAACACTCATCTAAAGAAAGAAAGGGATCCTTGCCAACAAGAACAGGCTTTATCCATTAAAAGGATGTCATCTATTAAAGTGTCTTACGCACGGCACGTAATGGGCAGTTTGATCACTAAGCCTGGGCTTATTCCTCTTTCTTGACGTCTGTTGGGAGGCTGATTCCTCCTCGCTGCTCCCGCTTTGCTGGCATTACAATCCAACTGCTGGTGTTGTCTGTTTGCTCTCGAGGTGTTTGTTTGTTTAAGCAGTGGATGATTTAACAGCTAACTGTTGCAATGCACAGAAAGAAAAGAGTAACCAAGCTGAAGGGATATTTTGATATCCAAGAGGATTCTGTCTTTAGTGATAAGGACTTCAATAAAAACATTAGTTAATTCCTTTTTTTTCCCCAGTTTTATGTGATCTTTAACCCATTTGTTGGAGGAATATGGGTGATTGTTTGACAATATCCTTTGTGTGAAGGAAAAGGAGCATTATATTATATTATATAAGGTGCCAAAAACTGCAGTCATTTTACAAAGTTTGTACACTAATGCTTGTCATTACAATGTTCATTCTGTTAACAAAAAATAAAATCTTACCATTTATTTTACCAATGATCAGAAAAAAAATCAAGCAGATTTTGACATTTTCTTTTATCTGATTAGGCATAAAGATGAAGGTTGACTGTTTCTGATCAGCTTGACTGATTTTCTGATCACAAAGACTGTAATTTGGTCTCTGCATTGGAAAAACCAGGTATCAACAGGCCAGATTTAAGGACAGTTAACAGCCATCAACTGCTGTGTGAACATTTGGTTTAATTTTTTTACTTTTATTTTAGATTTTTGTTTTGTGTCCAGATTTATGTTTTAATGTGCAGTGTTTAGTTTAAAATTGTGCAGTGTTGTTGTTTGTTGCTTTACTGTTCAGCACTTTGGGCAACTGCTGTTGAAATGTGCTATTTAAATAAACTTGAACTTGAATATTTCTAAAGGGTCATTTATGCTCACAGATGTAAATGTAAAATAGTTTTATTTGGTGGTTTCTGCATCATCTTCTTCCTGTTTATCTACTTCTTCTCTGGTTTATTCATTTTGCTGGTTGTGTGTCAACTCTACGACGTGACACTGTCCCCATGATCTCCGGTGGTATTGTTTTATTTTCTGTATCAAGTGATTAATAGCTAATCCCCTCAAAAAAAGACCAAAATATGCACATAACTGTTGCATTAATGGACTAAACTTTGTGCCAATCTGCGTATCGGCCTTGTGAGAATGAATAGCCCATAGGTCTTTGTTGTCAAAAATCACAGTTCACATACTCTCATGCGTTCTTTACATTGGCAAAGTTTTTAAACAGTACATCCACTAGAGGGCAGTGCAGAGTCCAAAGTTAACTTCCTGTGTTTCTGAAAAGACGTAAAACGAGGCAGTACAGTACATAGTGGCGGTCTGTGTAGTATTAAATATCTTACTGCAATCAGCGTAATTGCTCTGTTTGATACATCTGCAGATTGTCTAAAATAAGACCAAAATACACAATTCATGCAGTAAACAGCCAGAAAGCATCGCTAGAATGCATATAAGCATGTATCATTAAGCATAAATTAGCCCTGACATGAGACTTGTGAGGCTCACATATAGGTGACAGTATTTAGATATCTAGCATGTTTGGTATTTTCTCGGAAAGGGCCAACTGTCTGTGAGATGCTGCAGGCAACACAACAAATGTGGTTGGTTGGAGGTATTATAAAAAAAAGACAGAAGTTAATTTTAATTTGGCTAAATGCTGGTAAGAATGTCCATAACTCAATCTTTCTGTAATCTGACAGCCTTTTGCAAAAGAAAGTGCAGAGAAAAACTGTTATTTCTCTTCAAAGACAACTTGACCAAACCAGATTGTGTCAATATTTGTATCAAATTTAATGCTGACTATGAGACCGAGGCTGTATGTGAGCTGGACCATTTGGAAGATTATTATTCTCATTTGTCCTTTTTCTACACAATTTTTCATGACTACTTTGTGAAAACATGTTGACGCTGAGGATTTGTGGCAAAAGCTGTTGAGAATTTGGTAAAAGAAAAAACAGCTGTCAAGGTTTGGCGGGGGTGTGGACCCAAATGCAGGGACAGGAGGCAGAAATGCAGAATGAAGACGTTTTAATGTCCAAGAACAGACTGAAGGCAGAACTATCACAGCGAAACAAACAAAATGAACCAGCAAACAGAACTGAAACTAAGGGCTATAAATACTGGGAAACAGAACAAGACACAGGTGGAATGGATGAACTAATTGAGTCCATATGTACTTAATGAACAGGAAAGTACAACAGGAAACAAGACACAAAAGGAACTAAACGGAGAAAACTACAAAAATTAGACAGGAAGCCAAAACCAAGAAAACACATGAAAAGTCACATCATGACAATGGCGCATGAAGATGTGGTGGATCTGATATAGCTAAATTAGTCATGATGAAGTTCACAAAAAAGGGGGAGGGGAAAGTTTAATTATGGGTGTTTACAGATTACTAGCATGGTTAGCACCTGAAATTGCAATAACAATTATTAGATATTGTCAGTGAAGCTGGGTGCAACTCGAAAGACCACTCCAAGCAAGGAATAACCTCTGTTTGATCCATCCTACGTTTAACCTCCTTTCCTGAGGATAACAACATTTACATTGTGCAGAGAGATTATGGACTGTTACACACTCTAGCACCAGTGCAGACAGAAGTTATGTCTACACCAGATCCAGCAAGTGGTCAATATCCCCAAACAAAACGCTCTCCCTGGAACACACCACCCGCTACAACGTTCTGCTTTCCAGGAAAAGGTATATTATTAAACCAGCAGTTCTCTTGAACTATGTGAGTTACGATTTCCCAAAGAACTGACTAATCAGTATGAAAACATAAACATTCAGACACTAACTTTACAATATTTATGAGCCTGACAGGACATCACAAATTAACTGTATTGGAACTCAGACAGGAAGACCGGTGTGTGTGTGTGTGTGTGTGTGTGTGTGTGTGTGTGTGTTAGTTAAGACTTGATTTTCAGGAGTCAAAGCAAACCTCCCTCTTCTGTCCTCAGGTCAGAGTCTGACACTGGATAATTGTGGGGGACATATTAAATTGCTGCACAACATTGAACTTCCTTTTCACCACTGCACCAGCAGCTGGATCCCAATATTGCTCTTTCAGGGTATTAACACGTCACATTTTTTGTTTATTTAACACGTGCTGCCCTCCGCGTAAACCAGAATGATAGCTATTGTGAAAACATTAGCTATTTATCTAGCCACACCCCATTAGCCTCACAGTAAATCCAAACACATTACAGTTGCATTGTTGATAACTGTATTTAGTAAACTGCCAACCCCTGCAGGCCAAGCAGTCATGCTTTCTGTAGTAAAGTAGACTCAACGTAAGTGCTGCCAGGTCCCAATGTTCTGTGATTTGATTAGCTTGGTTAGCTGCAGCTAACTCCCAGTGTGTAAGACGCTGGAGGCAGGATTTAATAAGCTGTGCAGACACCCTGGGAGTGTGTAAGTGTGTTGTGTGTTTGGCTCGCATCTTTGCCCTGCTGTGATAATCACCTGAGAAGAGAGAACATCTCTTTATGAGGAGTAGGAGTCACATTTGCAGATGCTACATGTGCCACATGGCTAGCAGCAGCAAGAAGGAAGGGTGAGTTCAGGGAAAACCACAAAGAAGAATGAGGACATTTTAAGTAGATAAAAGAAGAGTTATTAATACTTTACAACAAGGAAAAACCACTGCACCAGGACACTAAACCGGTCTTCGACCCAGAGTAATAAAAGTAGAGATTCCCACCTTATAAGATACAACTGTTTAACTGGCCATGAGCCAACCGCATGGCAACAGCTTAAAGCTGGAGTAGGCGATGTTAGTGGAGCTAGCAAGATTTGAAAGTGGCACCCTGTCTTGGCTCCTCCCTCTCCAATCAATAATCTGTTTGAGACATACCGGGCCGCCTTAAAGTCCGCCTTAAAGGCCACCTTAAAGACGATCAATGTGGCTGTTGAAGGAAATAGAGCTGCTAAACACTCAATAAAGGCGCAGCTTATATTCAGGCGCACTTTGTCGCCATGAAATGAAAGTAATTGTTCAGTTAATTCTATAATATTTACATGAATTATAAGAAATGCCTTTATGGCATTACGATTCACGTTAGCTTTGGTCTGTAGTTGCATTTAGCTTCTACTAAAAAGCAAAAATAGGGACAGACCTATCTATCCTGCAACATTCTGCTGCTCATCAGGGACTTACTGCCATTGTTTGGGATGAACGCTGGCTGAAATTTGTGAAAAAGTTCATCACGTTTGCACAACAGCCAAGGAGCTAACTTTGTAGTCTAATAACCTAAAGCAAACAGACAGTGGGTTTTCAATCACACTGTTGCAGGTCGACTCGTGTCTTTCTTCTTGAGCAATCCCTTTCCTGCTTCCTCTTTCTGACCTCATCAAACACTGTTTTCACCGTTTTACTTTGTTCAGCCATGACAAACTTCCATTGGAAGTAGAAGAAAAAGTAGCACAAAGCAGAGACCTCTGTGCCGTAAAGCCAAGTGCTCCAGGTCGCATGATCCCATGATAGACGGATTTGCTCCTGTTAAGTTATAATATCTGGTTTCTGAAGAGGGCAGCCCCCCTTGGAGCTCCAATATGCATCAAGCACTGTATACTGACTCCAGAAATCATCCAATATGACCAGAGGTGGCAAATCCTGGTCCAGAAAGTAAAAGTCCTGTCCGGCAGCTGTTCCGACCAGCCTCCAAATCAGCTGAATTTAATAAGCAGAGTTTATTTACCAGGTAAACGAGCCTGTTAGTGAAAACACCTGTTCTAAATGTACAGGTAGATCCAAAAACATGGCAGGACTTTTACTTTCTGGACCAGGAATTGCCACCTCTGATTATGGCTCACATTGGGATCATGTTTGGGTCAAGCGTTACACGTATCCCTTTAAATGTTCATATAGTTGTTTATAAAATATCACATTTAACATTTCCCATTTATGTGCAATTGTAAATTATGAAAATATGTTTGCAATTGCTATTGTGAAAAACACTGAAAAAGGGAATTTTCAAGAGGAAAAATGGTCCATTATATAATAATGAGAGCTGTAAATACATATAGTAACATGTCAAAGAAAAAAAGCTTCAAGATCTTCATGAATTCATAAATATATTTGATGTGGAAGTTGACTGTCACAAAAACACCATCCAGTGATCGTTTCACTAAGGAAACACAGCATGGATGCTCGATGCTGTGAATGCTCCAACAAGGCGAATCCTGTGGCAACAAACCAGTTCACCACTTCACTTGTCTCTCCAGTCAGAGCTGACTGGCGGCACCGACTTGGCTTTAACACTGATCATCATTTCTGTAATCTTACGTAATCAAACTACAAACATGAAATCACTTTGTAGAATCTGCAAAACGTTTTAACAACCTGGAAGATGGTTACCAGCTGGAATCTGGCTTTGGCTTGGTAATGGGTAGAAGTGCCCAGTGGGTGTTTGTGTTCACTCAGCCTTCATTTAATGCCAGAAGAACGTAGCAGAAACAAAAAGTCAGGCTTGTGCTCAGTGAACCCTGCATAGTTCAGTCTGTAGCCTTGAGCCACTTGAGCTTTCTGAGCACATCGCTTCACATCTGTCAGTCCATTACTGGTCAGTGCTGGTAAATTCACTGGATGCCAGTGGTGGGGACGCTGTTTCAGAGGACAGAGGGGAATATTGTCCTTGCTAATGGCGTTTACTCTGGTAAACATGGAGGCTGTGAAGAAACACTCTAAGAGTTTTCCAGTGGAGATGAGCTGCGGCCACAGATGTGGTCGTGTGTAACCGCTGTGTGTCATCAACTCACCGCGCTCCTTCTTTTCCTTTGAAAAGGAGTCAAACTTCCTGCGCAGAGACTTTCTTCGTTTGCGTATTTCTGTGGAGAAAAAAGTCACAATGAATGAATGTGAGCTTCAGACTGTTTTATCTGTTTGTTCCATACAAGTTATGTGACATGTTGAGACCAATCACAGGCCAAAGTTCAGCCGAATGCGAGACTAACCGCACTTCTAATGACTGTCTGTCCGTCTGCTACATATGAATCTAATAAGCTCTGTCGCGTCTTCTTCCTGTCGCATTGAACTGCCCTCAGTACGACCTTTTTTCTCTTTTTACTCCCTTCAACTGGTTATCTTTTCCTCCTGAGGGCTCGTGCCTCTTCCTCGGCTCTAAGAATAGAGTCGAGCCATTCAATAGACAAGTCCTGGTTGTTTGTTTGAACAGCGTACTTTGCTTAATGGCTGTATGGGAGAGACAAAAGCAGACGTATGTGTGTGTGAATACAAAGGTGAAAGTAAATAAATAGTGCAGGAGAAAATTTAACGGCATTGAATGGACAGAAAAGCTTTAATAGAAATTACATAAGCATGTTTTGTTTCTCGGAAATCACTTTTGAAAGTTACAGAAGAGGAAATGAAGAGGATGGAGATTAAAAAAAAACATTTGTGCAGAAATTATTGGCTTCTGAGTGTAATGAAGTTAATTTGTGTGGAAAAAATACAAGGAAAAAAAGAGAGAATTAGACAAACTGCATTTATAGTTCGGTGAATTGTATCACCTGATCAATAATATGCTGCACATCAGATTTACTAGTAAGAAAATATAAGTGATATTGTTTTACCTAAAAAACCTTGAAGCTAAATTTGGACTTTTTTTTTAAGCTATTTAGATGAAACTAAATGAACAAAACTTCATCTTTAGTTTTTGTCTCTGTAATATTTGAACCTTTAATCTCAGCAATATTACCTTTATTTTACTCCACTCCTGGAAACTGTTTTTGTGAACTGTTTTTTGATTTTTTTTTTTTTTTTTTTTTTAAATTCTTATTATTAGAATTTTCCTATTTATTTTATTTTGTTTTATTTGATCTGCAATTTTTATTTTATTTTATTTTCCTACAACAAGTTTTAATTTGTTAGCAGTAAATAGATAACTGCATCGTAAAAGCTTGTCTTGCAGGTCAGAGGACATTTTTTAGGCAACTCTTCAGCAAATGCATTAGCAAACTGTTTGCACTGTGTGTTCAGGCTGCTCCGGGATTTCATGCTCCCTCTTGGGCTTTGTTTACTTGGAGGAAGCCATTGTTAGGGTTAGTAAAGCTGCTGTTTAGAAATGACTAATTCAAGGTTTGATCTTTTCCCTATTAAGGAACAAGCAGAGTCACCAACTGTGCAAGAAACTAATTTCTGTTTCACCTCCTACTTGCAGGAAGAAAATCAGAATAAAAAGCTTGATAAAAAAAAAAAAAGAAGATGACTGTTGGTGCTGTTGGAATAAAAGGGTCAAATTCCCACGACTGCAGGAAATTAAAGTTTATTTCCAAAGCGTCCAGCTCCTCCCAACACACACATGCCACAACCAGTTTAGTTGGCTGTACGGATGTGTGTGCTTCATGTTTAACGTGTGTATGATCACATAATCAACAAGAAAAAGTGCTGAGAAATAAACAAACACTTTTGATCCACTTTGATCGTTTACATGTTGGTTTTCAATCAAAATGCATCTGTGGCTGTTTTAGGTTGTGGACGACAAAAAACGGGAGATTAGCCAACTAAATCCAACTCTCTCCATCTGGCTTCGCGGGATTCAGTGAGTTTCAGAGGTCACACAAGGTTGAAGATTAAATGAAAGATTTGCTGAGAATCTACAGCATTGAACTATTCCTGAAAGTCTTACGAACCAACAGGAAGAGGTTGTTAATCTTTTCCTCCATCTGCCTGAAACTGACTGCAGATGGATTTAAAGGCATTAGGAAAAAAAAGCCATGTAACACATCAGATTATCGAAGGTAAGAGCAGCTTGTCAGTTTACTAAAGCTCGAATCGTACAGAGCCAGCTTGTCTCAGATTGTTGAAGCTCTGCCCGTTCTTCCGTCCGAGAGGCTCTGCCTCACTGCGGTGCTCCTTTTGCTATTTAACCCTTAACAGCGTCGTGTTACGACAGTTTCTGAGAGAATTAGCATGACCTTCTTTTAAAAACTTTGCTCAAAATCCTATTAAACACAGTCTGACTTGGCCTTAATATTTGCTGTCTTCTCTTTACAACACCTGCAATGCCTCTATTGTTTTTATTTAGAGCATTTTTAATTGTTTTTCCAAATGAAACGTGCTATACAAATAAACTTGCCTTGCCTTAACGGACACCAGAGAGATTACACTGCAAGAATTTTGACATATCTAATGGTAGTAAATGGTAAATATTTATTTATTTTACATTCTGTTAAAGGCACAAATACAGATCTTATGTTTTAAAAATGTACTTTTCTTACCATTTTTGTGCCATTACTTTTCCTGCTTTTGTTCCTGTTTTTTCTAATCAGATCTGAGGTGGAAATTATTTAACCAAGACTCTCGATGAGAAGATCACACTGGAGTTTATTAAACTTTTGCAGCACAAAGAGAGCAGTCACAGATGTGGCCTTTTATCACTGAGAGTTTCACAAAAGATAATGAGTGATTCACATAAGAAGAGGAAGCAATCATGTTTCCAGTGACTTTAAGGGAGACAAAGGGTGATTTAAAAGGTGCTTTCATTGTTACCTTCTTATAGAGGTCTTTCGCATACACACTGGAATATTAATTTAATATGTACCACTCATTATTTACAAATTGTTGAACTTATACTGTTCTCAGTCAAATTTCCATCAAAGATTATTTTTAATTGAACTCAAACACTGAGTCTTGCATTGTTTCATAAAGGTGTCTGAAAATATCACTTTATTCTCTTAATATCGATTAAATGTTAAGTATAGCACGACATTGAAAAACCAACATGCTTGACTGTATGGGCTCCTGGTTTAGACATTCTCAGTCGATTGAATCAACATTATTAGTTGTTATCAGCTCATTTGTATTGAACAGTGGGCAAGTATGATTAATCTGTATCAGTTAGCAGCAGCACTCATGTAGGAAGATTCCCAGTCCTGGAATCCAGTCTGCCAGCAGACCTCAGATCCTCAACATAAAAGCCCATTTTAGGAAAAAAACAACGAATCCTAATGGACCTTAAACAAATGATATAACTGAATAAACACCTAAACATTGTTTCCTTATTAACAAGGATTCTCTAAAGTCTTGGATTGTTGCCATTGTGGTTGCTATGGACACAGTTGGCATGTGCCAATCCTTTTTGTGGTGTCCGCCATCGATGTGCTGCGTTCCACATGAAATTACCGATGGCTAATGGCATTACAAGTTTTCATTAATGTTTTAAAGGTTGCTATAAAACACTTTTGCATGTTTTTATCTCTAGAGTTGATATCAGCCAGTCAAAGAAGTGGATCAAATACTTTTTTAACATCAAGATTCCACCCTGCTGATACAAAACATGCCAGTTGTTTTCCCTTTCACTTGTATTTTATTAAATACTTTATTATGGGGGCATTTGGTTTAGATGCCTCGTGGACACCTCCCTGATGATGTGTTTTGGGCATGTCCCACCAAGAAGAATACATGGCCAAGTCATTTACTGATCAAGTAAAGCATGAATTTTTCTGGATCCGACATTACATGATGATATTCATAAAGATGTTTCACTGTTTTTTGTTAAAAATAGGATGAACCCTGGATTGTTTTTTTCTTCTGTAACGTAAACAGCAAAATTTCTGTGAGCTCGGGCAAAATCTCTGTTACTGAATTGGAAATGCCAAAATTCCCTCCGGTATCAAAGCCAATCACATTTTTGGGGTCCCTGTTGTTTGTTGTGTCCTGTGCGTTGGATTTCACCTGGGTTATGATGAATTTCACCTGGCGCTGTCGTTTGTTGTGCCCATCAGAGTTCAGAACCAAAGATTACAAGAAAAACTAATCATATAACTAAAATGACTTAGTTTTACTTTGCATCAGTTGGATTTATGGACACTTTGTGGCGCCTCATATGCAGCTTTGTAGGTTTTTCCTGCCAGCATGAACACATGACCCATGGGTTTGTTTTAGGTTTTCATGTTGTGTGGGATAACTTTTGAGGATACTGAGCTGTTTTCTAAGGCTAGCACCCTGAGAGAACTAAATATTTTCGACCTTAGCTGGGACACTCGAGCTCAGTGATGCTCGCTCAGTTAGAAAAGGGTTTAGAAGTTGGAAGGCAGGCAGAACGGCTGCAGAAAAAACAGACATGGAGGGAGTGGGATAAAAAGGCAAAACACAAAGGATAGAAATATCAGAGGCAGTAGAGATCCAGTTGGTTGGAAATCCCCATAGAGCAGCAGCTCAGTGATTGGGGCATGAGAATGAACTCAAACCAAATACGAGCAAAAAACTCTCTCATGCATGTGCACACCCAGTTAAAACTAGTTAATGAAGCCAGCACCAACTGCAAAGTTGGGAAAAGGGTTTCTCTCTTAGTTTATGCTTAAATGATCCAAAACTTATGGGAAAATTGAAAGGTCATGTAAAGAATAAAACTAACATTGAGAAAGACAGAAAGGGAAAACCAATGGAAAAGAAGCCCTGCTGAGAAAAAGCAATGGAAACCAGAAGAAGACCAATAAGGAGGGAGGGAACATGGCAGGAGGTGATGCCTCCACCATGAAAAGCAGAGTATGTTGAGGATATTTCACCCCAGGGGAGAAACTGGGAGGAAATATTCCCACACTTACTGACAGAGAGCTTTGTCTGTGAGCCAGGCAGAGGAAACCATCTCTTCCTCAGCTGGTTTCTATAACTTAACAGGCGAAGAAATGTCATCTCAACTTTACAATGATGGGAGAATGTTGGACAAAATGGATCTTAAAACTCAGAAAATAACTTTTTTATTGAGTCTGGCTGTGAGAGATGATGTACTGTAGTTATTTTATGAACTGTTTGATGTCAACACAAACAGGTAAAAAAAACCAGATCTTCCTCCTACGCTCCCAGACAACTGACAGGAAGGCCTTCTCCACACATAGCAGGCATCTCACAAAACCAAGATATTATTCTCAGATTTGGCCTGCCATGTCAAATGATTCTTTAAAAAACCTCTGATTCAAGTGAAGATTTGCGATCATGCCAAGTGCATGTGGACATTTATAACCGGAGTTTTAAGTTTTGAAACGTCATCGTCTGCAACAAAAAATACCATGAAGTCATGTACGACCTTTGTTTTCAACAGCATGGATGTCCTCAAAACTGTGCAGGTGTTATCTGTTGTCCAGGCGCGTTGGGTTTGTTTGTTTTCACACTGCCGTCAGTACCGCTCCACACAGACGACCAATGGTAATGGATTTGTACTTATATAGCACTTTTCCAGTCATACAGACCACTCAAACTGCTTTACACTACTTGTCACATTCACCCATACAACACACTCATACCCCAATAGGCACATCGGAGGGCAGCTTGGGGTTCAGTGTCTTGCCCCAGGACACTTCGGCGTGTTGTCGGGGGAAGCCTGGAATTGACCTTCCAACTTTCCTGCTAAAGGACGACTGCTCTTCCTCCTGAGCCACAGCCGCCCCATTATGGACAGTTATTTTCTACCACCTATGCATCTCATGTTAGAGGCATGTTTTGTGGAAGTGACGTCATGAAATGGAGGGTTATTCTGATTGGACAGGATTAGAGGCATTATCGCCGTCTGCAGGTTTGATTTGCTTATGAATGTGCTTAACAACGCGGTTATGTGGATTAGGCGGGAATGGATTTGTTTTATGAAAAATTAGGTTGTGTGGACTCTTTCTTTCACTTTTTTTTTTTTTTTTTTTACTGGCCAGAAGGGTTTTACAAAAACCCAGCAACGTGTGAAGCTATATGACATATAGATGACACAAGAATTAAGGCAGTTTTAAAGGCTGAAGATATCCAATCTGGTTTGAGCTTAATTTACCCAATAATGTGGTCAGTGAGTGTGTTTTTAGTCCGGAGCATGTTTGAGTTAACATATGGGGTGTTTGGAGAGTTGTAAGCAAGCATCTAACAACTAAGGAATAAATATACACGATTTGTTTGTCCATCTAGTTGCCATGGAAATGAGCAAAGTAGGGAATGCAAGATGAATTCTATCTTTCCCAGGAAGTATTCAACAGAGACCGGCTCTGATGGGAAACAATATCTACAGTTATTAGTAAAGAGAAAGAGAGAAAGGGAAAAGAACCAAGTTAGATGGAAAAAATACTGAAAGTGTGCAGAACAGGAAGTCTCAGAGGATGTGTCATATGGGAGAAACACACACAAACCTAACTAGTTACTTATGTACACATACACAGTACTGAGACACACACTTCAAACCCAATCTTAACTCTGAAATATAAAAAAAAAACCCATTGAAAATGACTCAGGATTTTAGGAGTACAGTCTTCTTTATACATGTTTTTGTCAGAAGGGAAACAAAACAGGATGATTATGAATAAGAGGGAATACAAACATCCTAGCTGACGTGCTCGGTGAATGAATGTAGCTCTGAAATATCTCTGTTACAGATCAGCATCAGACTTTATTTACAATGTCTTCACTGGGCATGTGAACACGGCATCTATCATCAACAAACCTTTTTCAGCATCTATGTGAAATTAAAACTGACATCCTGGACAAACAGACATATTCTGAGTCTGTTTTGACTGCCTTAAATGTTTGTTGTGGTTCATTAGACAGATATCTAAAAAGAACGCTCACAGTGGGCGTCTGCAAATCTCAAAGCAAAACCTTGCCTAGATCAGCAAGAAACAGGATTTATTAAGGACTAAACGAGGTCCAAAATGAGACTAACCAAACACTGGAGAAATACGAGTCTGTTTTGGATTCCAAATGTCTCCAAAAAGAGTTGCTTCGCAGTGTTTCAATGTAGCGACTGAGTTTCCAGCCACAACTGCTTTGTCCGTATTAGGAGGTGGCACTTTAAGGTAAATAGCTGGTGGCATTAATCCTCCAGTTAAGCTGTGTTAAGGTGTTACAGAGTATGAAGAAGAAGAGTATGAAGACATCATTAAAAAGATGGCCAGACAAAACAACAACAGCAATGTTGGACACCTGGCAGAATCCGGGGGGATTTTATAAAAACCAGGAAAACATATCCAGTGATTGTGTCTTGAATTTGGAATAGTGATCCAGTTGTTCCACATGTCTGTCCCTCAGTACAAAACTAACTAGAGCTACATGTTTACACTCACTCCCAATCAGTGTTTGGAGGAATCTGAGCCCGATCCTTGGAACAGCATCAGCTCTGGACTCCATAAGCCGGTGTTTCTCAATTCGGACCCCCGGGACATGCAATGCATGTTTTAGACATGTTCATGCTCCAAAACACCTGAGTCAGACTACCGAACTTCCTCATCAAGTTCATTGCCGCCTGTTAATGAACCTTTTTTTTCCATTCAGCTGTTAAAGACCCTACAGAACTTCAGCCATCTTCCCGTCACACACCCCCTTCTGACCTGTTAGCGCTCTCCAACCAGAAAAAGACTCTCGTGCCTTTTTTCTCTTTTATTCTTCATGTTTTTTTTTGTTTTTTGTTTTTTTTGCTGAATCAGCAATGTTGCGTGTTTAAAACAGCCAGTTCCTTATTACACCGCAAAGCGAAGCGTCACGTCGGCAAGGCCCGTCCCAGATGTAAAGGTTGTGTAGTGTTGGTTTCTCAGCCTTGGCGTGATGCTGAGTAGCAGTAGCTCTGGAAATGTACATGATGGATGTCACTGTGGGCTGCATGGTGGTTAGCACTGTGGGGGTGGGGCAAGATTTGCAAAATGGCCTTTCTGTGTGGAGTTTGCATGTTCTCCAAAAAATGTGACAAAAAATCCAGGACTTCCTCCCACCGTCCAAAGACATTCATGTTAGGTTAACTGGTTACTCTGAATTGCCCCTAGGAGTGAGCGTGAGTGGTTATCTCTGTGTGGCCCTGCGGTCAGGGTGTCCAGGGTGTACCCTGCCTTTCACCCAAAAGACAGCTGGAATAGGCTCCAGCTTCCCCACGACCCTTCATTCAATTAAGCGGTTAGGAAAATGAATGAATGAGATGTCACTGTGTCATTGAACAAGTCTGGAATGTGGAATTTAAAGGTCAAAAAGTTACAAAATGCGTCTCTAAAGTAGGGTTGCCAATAAAACACAGTGAAGTGGGTCCTGAAGACCTGAATTGAAAAACACTGACCTAACCCTTCTTGAAAAAAACCAACAGCAGAAGGAAGATCATCTATGTGCAGCCAGAAAACACAAATAACAATAGAAACGACAGTGTGCGAAGCAAAAAGTATTTTTTCCGTTTAGAGACTAAATAACTTAAAAAGATTCAGCAGCACAAACAGAAGTTGCAGATCCAGCGCTGCTGTTGTCATGCTACTGTTCATGGGAGTAAACCGGGCCTGAATGGACAACTGCTAAACAATGTGATGGATGTCATTTTCACAAAAAAAAAGAGTTAAATTCTCCCACTGGAGCCTGTTCTCAATCCACCCAAACGGCGCTCATGACAGGAGTATTTGTGTTGGTTCAGATGTAGCGAAAAGCTCTGCCAGCTTGATGTGCTGAACTTTCTTCAACCTTGTCTGCGAGAACTAAATGGTGTCATTTTCTTTTCGGGGCCTGGAGAACTAGAAAAATGGTCTCGCTTCTCATGGAGGATGGTAACAGCTTAACATAGCGGCGCTCTGTTCCTGGTGCAACTACGATGGGTCGATTCCAGACAAAATGTCCCAACTGGGATTAAAGAAGTAAAAATGATGATTTTTGGGAATGTGATGACACCCCCCCACTAACAAATACTCAAAAGTCTGTAGAACGTTGTGTTCATGTAAATGTTACAGCCAATCACATAAACATTTTCAGGATTTCTTTTTTTTTTTTCCCAAGAAATGCTCGAGGGATCCTAAACCAGCATCTAAAAGTCAAACGGTTGAATTTCTTAACACTGTTGTCTTTAGGGACATAAAAACCCACAAACCTCTGAAGATGTGTGCTTGCCTTCTATCTTAAGACTATAACGGGCCTCAACTAGAAACATGGTCAAAGTTAAGAATGTCAGAGGTTAATTATCCTGAGAGAGAACAACAGTAAAGGCAGGGACATGGAGGCTGAGAAAAGCAGCTTACATGGCAGCTGATCTCACAGGAAAGAAGGCCACCAAGAGACCCTGCTCATACACACACCGCTTTAAGTACGTGCCATGTTGAAGCAACTGCTTCTGTGAACTTGCAGACCTCGGTGATCCTTCCAGCCTCAATGCACAAAAGAGGAAAAACCTCTGCAGATGTGTGAAATCCTCACACTACGTCTGTGCAACGATCCAGTTGGCTGGATTTGGCACATTACAGACCACATGGATCCAGAGGTTTCACATAAACAGTATTTCAGAGCGAAGTGAGAAAAGCTTGTGCAAGCAAACATCAAAAGAGGAAAAGTGTTGAGGTATTTCCCAGTCTTATCAGATAGTAACCAAACCTGCAGGGTTCACTGACCGGCAAATAGGCTGAATATTCATTCCACAGGACTTTGTGTTTTATGTGTTGCATTTCTTACATAATCACACTTGTAACTTGTAGACCATTGAGGTTACAGTACATAAAATGACCTTTTTATTCATTTATTTTCTTTACCAGTTTAGTGTCATGGGAAGCTGGAGCCTATCCCAGCGATTAGCAGGCGAGAGGAAGGATACACCCTGAACAGACCCCCAGTCCATCGGAGGGCCAACACAGAGGGGCAAAATTCAGAGTGACCAATTAACCTGGCATGCATGTCCTAGAACGGTGGGGAAAAGCCGGAGTACGTGGGGAGAACAGATGCACACATGGTGACAACATGCAACTTTCACAGAAAGGCCACTGTTACCGGGCAGATTCAGGAATAAAAAAGCCCAAACAGAGTTTAATCAGGCGTATTCTGGTTTAAAGGACTGACCTGTTTGGGCTTTGTTTGTCGAGGCAGAGATAATAAGTCAGTGATCGCTTAATCTTAAAGCTTCTGTCAGTACAGTTTCCCTCCTGCAGGTGATACGCAAATCTGTTTACCGACCCAAACATTTGTCAAACAAAGAGCCTCTCTGAAACCGAATAAATGTGTCAGACATATTCACTGAATCCAAATCTTTGGTTTGATTATTTAAATAAAATTTGCTGATGACTTGTGTTCTCAGGTTGAAAACGAAGGGATTAAACATCGGTGAATGAAAAGGTTTTCTTTACTGCAGCTCACTCATGACTGTGAAAATGAACCCTTTCCCAAACACTAGCTGCTCTTTAATAAAAGCAACACTTCTAAAACTACAAATGGGATTTGCTGATATTTCTATCAGATGACGTTTAGCACTAAGGTGCTATTCTTGTGAAATCTTATTGGCATGATGATCATTTTACCAGTCCTCCTTAAAACGCAGGTCTTGCTCTGTTTCAAGCGAACCAAATGCAGGAAACAGACTACAAAAATAGTCACTTCCTGCATTTGGGGAGGTGTTGCATTGTGGGTAAATACATTTAGAGTACATTAAAATACGTTAAGAGTCCTCTGTCTCATCTGTTGTTCATACTACGTCCATTGTTGCAGTGTGTTACTGCAGTATACTTGCATAAGACACAATAAAAAACCCAAAACGGCGATAGTTTCGTCTCCTTATCTTTAGGTTTCTTCTTCTTGTCCTCTCCTTTGCTAAATACCAGTACAGCGCCACCTTTGGTGGAAATGGAGATGTATTATTCCAATGGTTTGGCTCATTTGACCAAAGTGTAGCGTAAACACAAACTTGGTCTGCATGGATACACCCCCATAATCGGAATCGGACCTCAGTCTAGCGGACTATCCTGATGTGAAAGTGTCATGTTTTTGCCACCCTGATCTCCTGGCGCTCATCATTGATTACTCGATCCACCTGCTGGCTTCCTAATTGCCTCTGCTACCTCATTCAGTTCACCTGGTTTCCTTTTCTCTCACTGCCTACTTAAGCTCCCTCCAATCCCTCCTTTTCTGCCAGATAATAATCAGACCTATGTCTAGTTTTGTTCCAGCGTTCTACGGATTGATCCTCAGTTGCCGACCCTCTGCTTCATGCCCCTGGATTACCCTCCTTGCCTTGCCCTCGACGGACACCGCTACCTTTCGGATCTTCTGGTTACCGACCCTGCCTGTCTTTGGATCTCTGAGCCTTGTCTTTGCCTGGATGAGTATTTTGCCATCCTGTTTACCTCCCAGCTGTTGCCTGGTTTCTTCTGCAGACCACTCCCCTGGACTGATCTTCTGTTCATACTCCTCCACCAATAAACTGGTCATTTGTCCAGAACTCCCTGTGTGTGGCTGAATTACGGATCCTCAGGGTAACTCATTACATGAAAGCATCATTAGACTAACTCGTGTCTCTTCTTACTAATAGGTCATTTCTGGTGACCATATTAAAGACTGTTACGGTTTTCCTGCCCCAAACTGTTGAGTTGAAAATTGAGGACTTGCTAGAGCCAATATGGCAGCGCTTATGACCTAAAGGTTGGGACCAATGTGTAGTCTATGTCTATGAGTAAGCCCTCCTCGCTGGTTTAAGTTGTTCTAGAGTACAGCTGAATCGGGTGCAGAGACATTTTCCTGGGTTCTGGTTATCTAATGGCTAGTGGAAGTTTTACATGCTCCTCTGACAACAATACCAAGGCATGCAAAAGAATACATGTAAAGATTTTGAGAGGAAAAGAGCTCACAGCCAATACTGAATATAGAGGGAAAGAGCAAAATGACAGTAGTTACAGTTACATCTTTTAATGTCTTTTAATCTGGAATTAATTATTCTGAATTACATTATTCTGAATAAAAGTATTCTCCTTCGACTTTACATGGAAATAGTAATTCTAGTAAGCTGAGGAGAAGGAAGTGTGCAGAATATGTGCATCACCAGGATGAGACAAGGTAATGAGCATGTGCAGAACGAGCAGAGGGAACTAAAAGCAGAATGAATGTTTACACGATAGAGGAATGAATCAGTTTGGATTTAAAATTGGAATAAATCAGCCACTTTGTAAGTTTTATCCCGAATTGCCTGTTTCATTTGGAATTAGATGTTTACATGGTTATTTCTCAAAGCAGATTAAACTTTTAGTGTTGACATGGCCACGACTCCGCTTGAGTCTCATAAGACAGTACTGACCAACTTTGTTGATGTTTCTACTCTGCAACACACAGCGTAATGTGTTGTTGTTAGCTGCTATTGCCAGCAGGAATGAGATAATGGCTAAAACGGCAACCACAGCCAACACCTGAATCAGGTGTGACAAAATTTCCTGCTTTAGCTTCCCCCTAAAATGGAACATGGTAAAAGTCCCAATTCCAATCTTTTCCTTTGTTTTCACGTTTTCTGTTTAGATATGACAACAGAATCAACCTTAATATACCTGGTTATCTAAATTAAACTGAGTTTTAAAACTTAAGTACTTTGTTAATAATTCATGTGTCTAAGAAAGAAAACAATTTCTATAAAATCAACAGTGTATCCTTTAAAAACCATTTTTGCTCTCCCACCTCTGGGAATGCTGATCTTGAAGTCCAGATCTCTCTCCTCCAGGTGATACAGTGCAACTTCCTGTAACCTGGCTCTCTCCAGCTCTGACAGACTCTGGATGGGAACCGGCTGCAACCGTACGCTCTGGCCCAACATGGTCCCCCACGTGTGGTCCCCCTGCGGACAGGAAAATGGTTTGAAAGCTGATGAGGATGATGAAAGCACACCCATGCAGGTCATCAATCATACAAGCAGTTGCTCTTTTATCTAAAGCATTTACAGCAAAGTCCATTTGATGATTTAATCAGAATGTGAAATGTAAAGCTCCTGGAAGCAATCAGTAAACACACACAACCAACCATCAAGTTCTGATGGCAGGAGAAACCTAATTTAAAGGCACAAACATGAAAAAGGTTATTAACAAGCGTTCAGCCATACTTTCATCTTCTTCCTACATTCTTCAACAAACATGATCTTTCAAAAGGTCCAAAGCTCCCACATTTTTTTGTTACAAGAAAGAATAATAGGATATTATCTTATTACTCATGTCATTGTATTTAAAAGTCCTTACCCTTTCTTTCCAAATACCTATTGGGATTTATCTTTGTCTAATAACCTTGGGATCTTGGTACAACTAAACTTCATTTAAGCCTCTGGACACAGTCTAAGCTGAACACATGAAGAATGTACCCGCAACTGCAGCAAATTCACCGTTTGAATGGTTGAAAAATGTTTTCTGTGCCCCTGGAAAAGCTTTGTCAAGGCTCAGAAAAATCTCCCCTCAGATCAACATTTTTCTGTTTGGTTTGGAGGTTATAAATTAATAACAGAAAGCTTACATTACAGATGGAGAGCTTTTTTCCTGTTTATAAAATGCTGCATGTAGTAGGCAAGACATGCCGTCTGGTTGATAAAAAAGACCTTAATGTTGTTCCTTTTTCCAGATCCAGATTTTTCTAAATCTATCTGCGCTTTAGAATTATTCCAGATGCCAGTCAGCTGTTTGAAACTTTGTATTGGTCATAATCATCCGGACATAATTAGCTTCGAATTTTAACAGTGAAGAGTCTGATGGCGAATGCCCCTTTCCGGCTCCTAGTAAGCTTGGTAGGTTAGCTCTTCTTAATACACAGAAAAATATGAAAGGTACAAACTTACTTGGTTGAGTTTAGGAACAGATTTTTGATCCCAACAGTGAAACTAGCAGAGTTTTTACAAACCCTTAATCACGTGACCACAGTTGGCCAGCATAGCTGCCTTGTATTGTGTGGCTTTGGCTGATCAATAACCAACACCTACTTAAGGGAGTGATCCAAACTCTTATAACAGCTATTCAATAAGGGGTGATAACATTTCAAGCAGATGTAATTCTGAAAACTACCTACTAAACAGGCATTTTCCCAACATTTCATCGTCATTGTGAGTAGTGGCTTCAGTAGGAGATGTAAGAATTCAAATAGGAGTTAGTTTGATAAAGTCTGACTACAGAACGTATTTATTCATGTTTAAGACTTTGGCACAAATCTTCTGATAGCGCGGCTGTGCTACAGGTAACTAATGAGATTAAAGTAAGTTTTATGTAAGTTTTACTCTTTTGTAAACAGTGTTGGGGTAACTTGTTGCAAGGTGACAAAGTAAAGTAAAACACTAGACTTAATATATCAGCCATGAAATGATGATACTATACTGTAGGAACACGCTTTGAGGTGTTACCCTCGCTGTGTTTGCCCCGTGTGTGAAGTTCTAATCCATTTAAGTGGCGTGCTCTGCCTGTGTGTGTGTCCTTGCCTTGACACGTTGCAGTAGAGATGGATTTGAGTGAGGTACCTAGTGTGTGTTCACTTCTAGACTTCATACAATCAAACAAGATGATTTATAATCCACTGGAGTTTTCATTCTACTGAGATTCTTTCATTTGACTTTCCAGATCAGTGGAAAGTCTCCACTGTCTGTTTTATCAGCGGATCTAACTTGCACAAGAACACACAGATGAAACGCTCCACGGGACTTTGGCTTTATGGACATCGTAGCTTCTAGTAGTAAAAACTAGTCCCAGAACAACCAGCAGGATACTTGCAGACTGCCACTACAGAGAAGTTGTACAGGTTTGGGGAATTCAAAAAGTTCATGGTACCTCAAATAAATGGGGCTGAATTTATTCCACCATTGGACCAATTCCTTCCAGACAAGGTCTTGTGGAATTCCAGTATTGTGGGAAGTGAAAGGGTTTGGGGAGCTTCTTGCATATAGTATAAACAAATGTAACTTTGTGGTAATTGTGCCCTCACTTAAAGGGCCCATCATAAACATTTGTTTAACAGTTTAATATGGGTGTCAGAGGCCCAACAAATTTGTTGTCAAATTCAGTCTTAGTCCTTAGTTTTTCAAAAGGGAATTTTGTGAGCTTTACAAAGAACAGGCTGTTTCTGTGTCTGAACCTTTAAATGATTGTGAGTGTTGCCTGTCCACGGCCACTTCACACCCCTCCTGGGGAGAGAGTGTGGAATGAGCTTCCCCTCCACATTAGACAAGCCTCCTCCCTGTCCATTTTTAAAACTCATCTTAAAACCCATTTTTATTCCTTGGCTTTTAACCCAACATAAGACAGCTTCCGGTCAGTGTGCCTTATTTTTATTATTGGTTTTTATTTATTTAGTTTGTTTTATTGTTTTAATCCCATATTCCTTGTATGACCTCTTGTTTTTATGTTATTTGCATTTGAACTGTTTTATTCTGTTTTTATTTTTGCCGATTGTGTACAGCACTTTGTTTCAACTCTGGTTGTTTTAAAGGGCTTCATAAATAAAGTTGAGTTGAGTTGAGTTGAGTTGAGCTGAGTTTTCACTGAGGGTAGGTTCAGAGAGTCAAAGGGGGGGGGGTCAATGGCAGTGTCCACTACCGGGGTAGAGGCTATTTGCCTTTGTGAGGTCACAAAGGGAAAGATCTCAGATTCACCTGTTTTATGAGTACACATTTGCGAAAATGTGGAGCAAGTAAGTGAGAGAGGTGGCAGAGTTTTCTCATTTTGGCACCTTGTACACAGGATATGAAGACATATATCTGTAAGAAGAAAAACTTTTAAAAGTTAATTTTGCATAACATGGGACCTTCACATACCATACATTACATATTTGATACTTACAGTTTCATACAGAGACATTTTGCATCATTTTACAGTAGAAACTTTACTCAAAACTCTGTTGGGCACTATATGATAGTTCTCTCCTGCCCGCTAAGGGAAACCAGGCAGCAGAGGATTTCAATACAATAATCTTGTCCTGTCACATAGTCATAAATTATAAATATACCTTTAACATTTATCTATTGTAGCTCACTGCATCGTCCTCAGACAGCTTCCTTGAAGTATAACTAACTGAAACCAGAGTGGTGATTAGCAAACAACGGCATTGAGAAAGACATAGAAGGTTTAAAGAGCAACTAAAGAAGCAGAAATGAACCTAAATAAAATCATGATTAAAGGGAGTAAAGGAAGTTTGTTTAGTTGAAGACAAGGGATAACAAGAGCCAGACAACCTCATCCATATTTACAACCTGCTCAACCCTTCACACAAAAATGCAACTTTAACGTATGAGTGTGATGTGATTGCGCATGGAAAGCTCTTTTTCTGAGCATTAAGCCTCTGGGATCTTCCACAAAAGCTTAAAAATATATCAGTTGCTAAATCCACACAATGTGGTTAGCATTAAGAACTAATTTATTTCCATCTACAAATCTTAGACAAGTTTAGGCCAAGGATGCTCCTTTGGTTTGCTTTATTAACTAAATCAGCACTTTTTTCTACATCTGTTTTAGGTTCACCATCCTGGCAGGAGGACTGTGAGGTCTTTCACATTCCAGTAAAAATTGGAAACAAAACTCAAACACTGGATTATTTTACATTGTTGCTCCTTTGTGGTTTTGGTGTGTGGTTAGATGAAACCACATGGGATATTTAGACGAGCAAGGCCTCTTTGTTGACAGATAACACACATGAGAACTTTCTGTCTGCTTTTCTAAAGGGGTAAGAAGCCAGAAGGGCAGATGACCATTAGTTTGGTCTTTAAAAAGACATTGCATTGCACAAGTTACGCCAGTGTTCTGGATAAAACAACAGAAACCACTGCTGTCTGTATGTGAAGCATAAAGAAAAATGAAAACAGGAAAATAAAACAGTTTAATTTGTGCTTGTATCCAGTATTATTAAAAATTAATTCAGTCTTGTCTTTATGCCTTTGTTTTGCTTGACATATTCAATATGTCAGCAATGCTTAGGGAACCTAAAGACCACATAGAAGTGGAACCCCTACTGCATTATGAGTATACACATTTGACGACTTTTAATAGTATAATTACAATTAAAGTCATTGATATTAAAGAAAGACCAATGGTCATGACTCCAGGTCCCAAACCCAAGTTGGGGCTAAAAACTGCTGAATAAAATGACTGGTATGAAAAAATAAGCAAGGCCGTCGATGGATATGGCATGTGATACTGCTACACTGACTCTCTCTTCTCCAAGTCATGCTGGCGCTTCAGGAGCCTGACGTGTCACATGTGAAAGAAGGGGGTATCTGAAAGCCTCCCTTTGGAGCAGGGAGCAACACTGGTCTTCAAGAACTGGTGTCCTGCAGTTTTTCCAAATGTTCCTGCTGGAACACACCTGACTCAGACTCAGACAGGCTTTGCACATGCCTGCTAAATACACATTGATTTGTATTGCAGCTAGGACGCTTGGAAAACCTGCAGGACACCGGTCCTCGAGGACCAGGATTGGGCATCCCTGCTTTGGAGGGTGCAGATTTGCCTAAAGTAGTGATATAGCAGTCGTGAATGCAATGCCAATGTAGAAAATGTTAGCAAAACCATTTTTAATTAAATGTATTTGCTTGTGTTTTGCGATACCAAAAATATCTTTGCCTTATGTTAGGCACATACTTTCAAGTTGTAACAAAGCAGTGCAAGATTAGAGTCTAAATAAAGGCTAGAACCCAAAGACATGTCTTTTCATGTAGGACTCAGGTGTCACAATGTGACAGTAGGATATTACATACACTGGGAGTTAATGCAAAGGGGTTACAGGTCAAGTATCATATGCCTATCGGGTTCATTTATAGGCCGCGATTCAGATATGATCAAGCTATCAAGGCAGCTTGGTTGAAATGTTTCAATGCTTAGCATGCAAACTGCCTCAGAGTGACGTTAACATTAAGCAGGTATAATATGTAAGTCCCATACTGACCATGTTAGCATAGCATGTTAGCACACACATTTTACTTATCAGAATCAGATTTATTTGTCATTGAGATAGCGTCCTAGCACAATGAAATTACTTCCAGTACAACACTTCCAAGAATGGACAAAACTGGAAGCAGAATGAGGAAAAGTTACGATTGCTTAAAAAAAATGCATTTTTGGTAATCGGACTGGTCCCTGTGATGAAGAGGTGATCAGTCTGGTGTGTACCCTGCCTTACACCTGAAAGCGAGTAGGAAAGGCTCCAGCCCCATGCAACCCTGTAAACAGTGTAGAAACTAGCAGTGTAGAAACTAGCAGGACTGAACCCGTTTTGTAGATAACCGGTTCAAAGCATCTTTAGGAGTTTTGACCTGATGGAAGTATTTCATAAGAAGTGAAAGATGAATTTGAAAAGAACAGCAAATTTCACCGCAACACCCTCAGTTCATGTAAAATCACAACAATTATCCCACTGGCGGTACTATCAATTATGTTTGAGTATGATGTACAACAGCATTACTTTTCATTACTTTGAGATAGATGTGTCATTTCTTTCAAGACGTAGATATTTAGTATATGGTTGGTTTGATGTCTAGCTAGATCAATAAAGGGTTATAAATGAATTTGAATTCAAATGATCCCACATTGGTTCAAATTATTTGGCTGCATTAGCGGCGTAGTGGTTAGCACTGTGGCCTCACAGCTAGAAGGTCACTGGTTTGAGCTTCAGCTGAGAGGTATTGTTGGAGCAGTGGCCTTTCTGTGTTGAGTTTGCATGTTCTCCTCATTGGTTTGCTCTGGGAATTCTGGCTTTCTCCCACCATCCAAAGACACGCGTGATTAGTTCCATAGCAGTGAGTGTGAGTGGTTGCTTGTCTCTCTGTGTTGCTCCCGTGATGGACTGGCGACCTATCCAGGGTGTACCCTGCCTCTTGCTCAATGATTGCTGGGATAGGCTCCTGCAAACTAAGCAGTCCTGATCTGGATCCCAGTTTATCATTCAGTCTACAGAAGTATACAGAACAGGACTTGTTTTCCAAAGCAAGTCTGCCTTTAAAGGAGCTGAATGAATGAACTTTAATAAAACATACATGTTGCCGTTAGATGGTCTTGGTTTGTACTTCCCTTTATATAATCACTCCATTGTATAAAGTGCACCTGAAGCATTGAATAGGACCCTGGCTGAGTTATGGAAACCTTTCAGCATGATTTCTCTGACTTCCTTGCTGTGTGTATTTTACGATGTGGTTATGTGTTTGCGTACTTGCAAATTTGTGTGACTGCCTCATGTGTACAACTGAGTGGGTTGAGGTGGCCTCACCCCACATGTACAGTGACGTGAAAGAAAATGACTTTGACCTTTATGCTAAATGCAACCAGACAAGTATGATGTGGTGAAGTTGAGAAATAATGCTGCTTAGGCCCCATCCATGTTTTCTAAAGAGAGTAAAGTACATTATCCCAAAGCAACATGGTCTCGTAGAGAACAATGCTATGGAAACACAGGGTTAGAGCTGACATTTAGGTCAGTCTGGAAACCTATGTATTATCTTTGGTATTTTTATTTTCTATTGTTGAGACATCTTCATCCCAAACATTCGTCTCAATATAATAAGCATCGAAACATTAATCATTTCTCCATGCACAGTTACGCTTTCACTTTAAACAACCAGATTTCACAGAAATACAATGAAGAAGCACAACATTTTGGGCACTGCATCACATGATTGTAGAGTAATGTGGTATAACTACATGCTGGTGACAACCATCAATGGAAAGCTTTAAACAGAAGACACCTTTGTCTTGGAAGATGCAGGGAATTACTCATTCATTTAGAGTAAACGTAAAGATAAATAAAGCTTCACAGATAGAGGGTTAGAATAAAGCAGAATTTCACACTAACTTAAAAGAAAAAATGTCATTTATCTGCTGTACATAGAAATGTGGAGTCAGCCTAGTGAGAAAAAAAGACGTATTTGTGATTTTATCAGTTGCATTTACATGATGGACAGATTTAATATGATCATAATTCTTCTAACATGTGCAATACACACTAGTTTGGAAGAAAAAAGGTTTTCTTTTTTTGATTTTGATCCTTTTGACAGTTAAAAGGATCAAGAAAATGGCGTCTCCATCATGTCAGTACAATTTATCAGATCATTTTATACATCCCCCATATAAACGTGTCAGCTGGGGTCTCTGATCAGATGGATTTAAATCAGATTTGTTCATGTAAATGTACCTTTACTAAAATGAAATGGTTGTATCTGCCACAGTCCCGTTGTGTTTTGCTGCCAACATTTTGCAAGTCTCTCAGAACCTATACATCATGTAACCCGATGTGATTCAAGTATGTGTAGAAACAACACACACCGCAAAGACAATCAGAACGAGTGTATGGTTACGTTTTCCTGCTGAATCAATCGTGAAAAGGCTGCTTGACATGTTTACATAACGCTTTTTCTGGTGTTCGATTGGATCAGAAGTGCTCCATCTAAACGCAACTAATGACAACTTGACCAACTGATACATATTTTTTCACCTCAAACCCCCACATAAAATTTCCCTTACTAATTATGATAGTGTGCTTAAGAGCTAATAAATAAAGTACATTGTAAGACCTTCACAGGGTGCTAAAGATTGTTTCTAAGGTGCTTTCCTCAAAGATCTGGTTGCTGTGCGCTCAACAGTACCAGTTTGTACAAAGACCAGACAGCCTCCACAGGTACAATACTGGATTTTATAAGAGTAAATCCTGCACTGTTGAGGAAACAACACAAGTTTGTTAGACGGTACTAACCCAGTGACAGTCCATTGTGCCCATAAAGGTACCAGGAGGTACTTTATTTTCTGAGAGTGTACATACTTTACAAGAAGAAAAAGAGTTGCAGCTTTTTCCTCATAGATTTGATTCGGGGGTTCGGGTTCGGGTTCTGTTTGTAGGACACATCATCACATTTCCACTGGTATAAAAGGGTCAACAGGGCTGAATGGATAGTTCTGAGGAATAGCTGGACAGTGAGGAAGAGCAAAAATCAGGACAACACATCATAAGAGGCTTATAATATATACCAGAGGTGTAATGGTTCCACAAGAGGGTATACTCTCAATTTTTTGTCCTTTTTTTTTTTTTTTTTTTTAAAAAGTGGGCAACAGCGTCAGGCTGCTAGACATATAAACATCTTTAATATGTCTATGTTCAGGGTAACATAGACATATTAATGGCTAACTGCACCAGTGTGGCACCAGTAACATTAGCTGAGCTGCTGGTTGACGCACATTTCTGGGAACATTTGTAACTGTAAAAGCAGCATTGTGCAGGAACTTTAGAAGTGAGTATACTCAATGCTGACAAGTGGGTGTACCCTGGACTACACCATTGATGTATACTGGGAATGACAGTGGCTCAGAGCAGGTTGTCAAGTAACCAGTAGGCTGAAAGTTTAAATTCTGCTTCCCCAGTAAATCTGTTGTGTTTTGGGGCAAGACACTTCACTCCCCCAGTCCCTAGTGTAGGATAATAGTGCAAACAGCAAGAGAAACAGCAAGTTTTCATGAAAACAGACCATCTCAAAGTTTATATTTAGTAGGATGTGTGTGTGTCTGCACCATTCGTCTCAGTTAGTTGTACTTCAATTAATCCCAACGCTAAAATAAAATGGTACCAAATAACTTTTATCCATATTACATGTGCAACATCACAAGCATGATAAGGTCGTGTTTTCTAGTGACATTATCAATGTTCATGTTAGCATTAGCAGTTGGTCTTGATTTCACCTCTTGCTGTCATAGTGTCAACTGTGGAAAAGTGTTACATAATGTCACAACGTCCCGCTTCAGCAATATTCCTGTTAACCTCCGTAACCCCCAGCCTGACTAATAACCACGAGGAAAAAGAGAACGCCGGTCACAAACTTCTAATTTTACAGATCTTTAGTAAAAAAAAAAAAGTGACACTTAATGTGTTACTTGGGTTCAGTTTCCCAACTAAGATGTTGTAATCACATGATATGTGTTATGTGTGAATGATGCCGCTTGGCTCTGTTGCTGTTTATCGCTTTGGGGGCAAAACATTTCAGCATCGTCTCAAAACATGGAAACACTGACAACTTATTTTAGAATAACTCTACATGTACAGTTGTGTTCATATGCATTCACTCCCTTTCATTAAAGAAAAGGCTGAATTTACAACAGTCACTCAAATAACTGGGGACTTAAAAAAGGAACAATAACTAAAAATTTGCAAAAATATGATTTAGTCATATAAGACACTGTTTTTTCATTTAATTGAGTTGAAGAAAGAAAAAAAAAACAAACAAACAAATGTGTCCTGGATAAATTAGAGACTTTTCTGTTGAACAGTGGGACAAAATACCTGTCAACAGGTGCAGAAGTCTGACTGAGAGGAACAGAAAACACCTGACTGGAGCGGAAACATTAAAGGATTGTTCAACTAAATATTACTTTATGACTGATGTAATATGGAATAAATTATCTTATTTGTTTGCTTTTTAAAAAAATATTTCTATTGAACCAGAATTAGAAAATAATGTCATGATTTTCATAAAATTTTTATTTATTATTACTTTAGTCAATTTATTTTACACGCAGCTGTTTTTTTCCTTCTTTAATGAAAGGGGATGAATAAATATGAGCACAACTGTACATCCAGCTCATTTTAAACAGCTAAACTTGGACCATAGGTCCATCACAAACTTTCCCTCCCCCTTTTTCTTTTAGATTCAGTGCTTAATTCTGACCTGCTGTCAACACCAGGAAGTAGGAAATGAGACAATTCAAGCCACATGACAGATAAACCACACAGGAAGTCAGAGCCAACCTGAGCACAATGACCCAAAGCTATTTTAAAAAAACAACCTGTAAGCATTAAAAGTCGATGTGTTTTTCCGGTTGTTCACTGAAATGCTTCTCTTGTCCACTCAGAACATTAAATGCAAACTGAGGACATGAAACGTGTTCAGGTCTGGAGACTCTTAGGGGTCAGTGCTGATTGGTAAATACTGAGTTCATGGAAGGAGTTTAAACCTGCAGATCAAACAGGAGAGTTGGAAATGCACGTCTGGAATGCAGCGTTTGTGTGCTTTCTCAGAAAAAGAACCAATTATGGGATAAAAAGATCTGATAAGACGGGGTGTGTGTTGTTGCACGGCGAGGTGATAAAATAAAAGCAACACACTCTGATAGCTAACACACGTTTCTCACTCTTTTCCTCCCGTCACCGCATCTCCTGCATCGCCCCTGATGTTTCGCCCATCGGTCAGATCTCCCCGTCTGGCTGCTGGTCATGTGCTTGTGTTCTTCATCATGTCCCTTTGTGTTGTTCATCATTAACCCCGGCTTTCATCCTGACCTCTCTGCCGGGCCACACGGTGCAAACAAGCCTGAAAGCAGCTTCTTGTTCTCGCTCATTAGCATGAATCGATGAGGCTCTTTCTTCTGGACAGCTGAATTAATTCTGTTTCACCGACACGGACGTGGACATGTGGTCTGAACAGTTCAGGGGTTAAAGTAATTATACCCGTTTCGTTATGTTACAGTCAGTCTGAAGCAAATGTTCCAGGCTCCAGTTCCTCCATGTAGAAACATATGGAAGTACTGGTATCATTTACATGTTTCTGCTGTTTCTGCAGGTCTTCCTGGATAAAAGCGGCGGCACATGTTGGTCTGTCTTTCCTGACTTCTCCACTCAAACCAGTGGAGGCAGAGGGCTTCCCTCCATGAGCCGGCTTCTGCAGGAGGTTGTCCTTCCCACTGTCGCCTCGTGCAGCTCAGGATGGGGGACTGGATCCAAATCAAGATTCAATGCAGTCTGTTGGTTTCCCTTCTGTTTACTATGAACTGGCTTGAACTGGTGCATCTGTAAAATGTCCTGATGTGAAATTGTTGTGAAATGGCGCGATACAAATAAATCTAAAATGAAACTGAATTGACAAAACCTGAACAAAAGTCCCATTCTCATCGTTTCTACTTCATATTTATTTGGTAAAGCGACCAGTTAGCTAACACCAGCAGGCACAGTCAGTTTCTGGAGAAAAAAATTCATATTCTTTCTTTGCAAAAATGCACCACAGGAATTGTAAAATATCCAAAATTTTCTTTTTTTGGGATGTTACTGGATAAAACGCAGCAGTTTAATCCTCCATATTGTTTATAAGGACTTTCCTGCACCATTTGGTCAACAATAAGTCCACCGGAGGCGGTTTTTCTATGCGTCCTCCACATTGGAACAGACAAAAGTCACTAAAGCAGTGAACATATCCCCCCACACGCCTTAGGCTCTTTCTGCTCTACTTTATAGACTTTTGTGAAAAAGTGAATAGTTTGTACAAGCAGTGATATTATTTTACGCATACTTACTGTTTTAATTGTGTTACTGATTATGAAAAAAAAAAGAATAAAATATCTGGAAAGGAAGATAAAAACTGAAAATGTGACAAAGCTGAGTGCAAATTACTGCTATAAGATCCTAAAACAACTCATATGAGACACAGGAGAGCCATGAAAAGAACAAAATGACCAAAACTAGACATGAAAAACCAAAGAATGGACAAAATTATGTGGAATGACAAACACACACACACAAACATGAACCATAAAATGACCATTAAGGGATAAAAAATGACCAGTGTGAAACAGGAATGGTAAAAAAGAGACAAAAGTTTGATAAAACAGGAAACTGATGCAGAACTGGACTGAACATAGAGTGAAATAAAATCCTTAACGTTCCTACAGACGGAAGGGAATCAGAAAAACTCTTCCAGAAGAGACTCCGAGAATCGGTCCATGATTCAACCGCCAACACCAAACACTGACAAACACATGGCAGCGACATGGAGATGATCTCAACTTGTTCGCCAAGCGGTTTCTTCCTCTTCAATGCAAAACATTCTTTTCTTGGTCCTTTATTCAATCATAATGAGCTCCACTGATCCTAATGAAGGAACATCACATTCACATTATTCAGCTCTGGGTGTGTTTCTTAGAATTAACACCAAACAGCAGCTGGTCTCATTAAAATCTTCTCAAAAACACAAAACAACCCAGCCTTACACACATCAGTATGCAAAGATACACACACACACACACACACACACACACACACACACAGCTCTAATTTCTGAGGACATTATGCAATAATATAAACAGAGCCTCAGCTGGAAAATGTTGTCTTTTATAATTATAATGAACTGTTTCTGTAACCAACAGGACGATGTGACTGCAGAGAAAGTTGTGTTTCTACATTTTAAACACAATTTCACTTTAACTGTGAATGAGTCATCAATGTTTCACTTCTACCGGCTAAATCCAGCTTTAACCGGTAAAGCTGACACACCGGTTCATCTCTTAGTACGTAGGTCGGAGTATAAGTTAATCAAATCTATGAATCGTAGGAGATTCTCTACACAGTGTGGATTTTTCCTTTTTTTCCCATCACTGCATGTTCCTGATAGTAGGGCTGGGTGATTAATCGATTTAATCGATTAATCGCCGTACCTGATGGTAAACTCAGTCGTCATTAGCAACCAGTGATGGACATTTATCATGTCTGCTCAGCTGTAGCCTCGCATCACTACACCTCCACTGCCATGCTTCACTGTTGGATATCACTGTCCAGACCAGAGTCCAGACCAGAGTCCAGACCAGAGTCCAGACCAGAATACAGACCAGAGTCCAGACCAGAGTCCAGACCAGAATACAGACCAGATACCAGACCAGAGTCCAGACCAGAGTACAGACCAGATACCAGACCAGAATACAGACCAGAGTCCAGTCCAGAGTCCAGACCAGAATACAGACCAGCGTAAAAACCAGAGTCAAGACCAGAATACAGACCAAAGTCCAGTCCAGAATACAGACCAGAGTCAAAACCAGAGTCAAGACCATCGACCAGAGTCCAGTCCAGAATACAGACCAGAGTCAGTACCAGAGTCTAGACCAGAGTCAGTACCAGAGTCCAGACTAGAGTCCAGACTAGACTCCAGACCAGAGTGCAGATCAGAGTCCAGACCAGAGTCCAGACTAAAGTCCAGACTAGAGTGCAGATCAGAGTCCAGACCAGAGTCCAGACCAGAGTCCAGACCAGAGTACAGACCAGAGTCCAGTCCAGAGTCCAGACCAGAGTCCAGTCCAGAATACAGACCAGAGTCCAGTCCAGAGTCCAGACCAGAGTACAGACCAGAGTCCAGACCAGATTCCAGACCAGAGTCCAGACTAGAGTACAGATCAGAGTCCAGACCAGAGTCCAGACTAGAGTGCAGACCAGAGTCCAGACTAGAGTGCAGATCAGAGTACAAACCAGAGTCAAGTCTAGAATCCAGACCAGAGTCCAGACCAGAGTCCAGACTAGAGTCCAGACCAGAGTCCAGACCAGAGTCCAGACCAGAGTCCAGACTAGAGTCCAGACCAGGGTCCAGACCAGAGTCCAGACTAGAGTCCAGACTAGAGTACAGATCAGAGTCCAGACCAGAGTCCAGACTAGAGTGCAGACCAGAGTCCAGACTAGAGTCCAGACCAGAGTCAAGTCTAGAGTCCAGACCAGAGTCCAGACCAGAGTCAAGTCTAGAGTCCAGACCAGAGTCCAGACCAGAGTCCAGACCAGAGTCCAGACTAGAGTCCAGACTAGAGTCCAGACCAGAGTCCAGACTAGAGTCCAGACCAGATTCCAGACCAGAGTCCAGACCAGAGTCCAGACTAGAGTCCAGACTAGAGTACAGATCAGAGTCCAGACCAGAGTCCAGACTAGAGTCCAGACTAGAGTACAGATCAGAGTCCAGACCAGAGTCCAGACTAGAGTGCAGATCAGAGTACAAACCAGAGTCAAGTCTAGAATCCAGACCAGAGTCCAGACCAGAGTCCAGACTAGAGTCCAGACCAGAGTCCAGACCAGAGTCCAGACCAGAGTCCAGACTAGAGTCCAGACCAGGGTCCAGACCAGAGTCCAGACTAGAGTCCAGACTAGAGTACAGATCAGAGTCCAGACCAGAGTCCAGACTAGAGTGCAGACCAGAGTCCAGACTAGAGTCCAGACCAGAGTCAAGTCTAGAGTCCAGACCAGAGTCCAGACCAGAGTCAAGTCTAGAGTCCAGACCAGAGTCCAGACCAGAGTCCAGACCAGAGTCCAGACTAGAGTCCAGACCAGAGTCCAGACTAGAGTCCAGACTAGAGTCCAGACCAGAGTCCAGACCAGAGTCCAGACCAGAGTCCAGACTAGAGTCCAGACTAGAGTGCAGATCAGAGTCCAGACCAGAGTCAAGTCTAGAGTCCAGACCAGAGTACAGACCAGAGTCAAGTCTAGAGTCCAGACCAGAGTACAAACCAGAGTCAAGTCTAGAGTCCAGACCAGAGTCCAGACTAGAGTCCAGACTAGAGTCCAGACTAGAGTCCAGACTAGAGTGCAGATCAGAGTCCAGACCAGAGTCAAGTCTAGAGTCCAGACCAGAGTACAGACCAGAGTCAAGTCTAGAGTCCAGACCAGAGTACAAACCAGAGTCAAGTCTAGAGTCCAGACCAGAGTCCAGACTAGAGTCCAGACTAGAGTCCAGACCAGAGTCCAGACCAGAGTCCAGACTAGAGTCCAGACCAGAGTCATGACCAGAGTCCAGACCAGAGTCCAGACTAGAGTCCAGACTAGAGTACAGATCAGAGTCCAGACCAGAGTCCAGACTAGAGTGCAGACCAGAGTCCAGACTAGAGTGCAGATCAGAGTCCAGACTAGAGTCCAGACCAGAGTCCAGACCAGAGTCCAGACCAGAGTCCAGACTAGAGTGCAGACCAGACTCCAGACCAGATTCCAGACTAGAGTGCAGACCAGAGTCCAGACCAGATTCCAGACCAGAGTCCAGACCAGATTCCAGACCAGAGTCCAGACTAGAGTGCAGACCAGATTCCAGACCAGAGTCCAGACTAGAGTGCAGACCAGAGTCCAGACCAGTGTCCAGACTAGAGTGCAGACCAGAGTCCAGACTAGAGTCCAGACTACAGTGCAGACCAGAGTCCAGACCAGAGTCCAGACTAGAGTGCAGACCAGATTCCAGACCAGAGTCCAGACTAGAGTGCAGACCAGAGTCCAGACTAGAGTGCAGACCAGATTCCAGACCAGAGTGCAGACTAGAGTGCAGACCAGAGTCCAGACCAGAGTCCAGACTAGAGTGCAGACCAGAGTCCAGACCAGATTCCAGACCAGAGTCCAGACCAGAGTCCAGACTAGAGTGCAGACCAGAGTCCAGACCAGAGTCCAGACCAGAGTCAAGTCTAGAGTCCAGACCAGAGTACAAACCAGAGTCAAGTCTAGAGTCCAGACCAGAGTCCAGACCAGAGTCCAGACCAGAGTCCAGACTAGAGTCCAGACCAGAGTCCAGACTAGAGTCCAGACTAGAGTCCAGACCAGAGTCCAGACCAGAGTCCAGACCAGAGTCCAGACTAGAGTCCAGACTAGAGTGCAGATCAGAGTCCAGACCAGAGTCAAGTCTAGAGTCCAGACCAGAGTCCAGACTAGAGTCCAGACTAGAGTCCAGACTAGAGTGCAGATCAGAGTCCAGACCAGAGTCCAGACTAGAGTCCAGACTAGAGTCCAGACCAGAGTCCAGACCAGAGTCCAGACCAGAGTCAAGTCTAGAGTCCAGACCAGAGTACAAACCAGAGTCAAGTCTAGAGTCCAGACCAGAGTCCAGACCAGAGTCCAGACCAGAGTCCAGACTAGAGTCCAGACCAGAGTCCAGACTAGAGTCCAGACTAGAGTCCAGACCAGAGTCCAGACCAGAGTCCAGACCAGAGTCCAGACTAGAGTCCAGACTAGAGTGCAGATCAGAGTCCAGACCAGAGTCAAGTCTAGAGTCCAGACCAGAGTACAGACCAGAGTCAAGTCTAGAGTCCAGACCAGAGTACAAACCAGAGTCAAGTCTAGAGTCCAGACCAGAGTCCAGACCAGAGTCCAGACTAGAGTCCAGACTAGAGTCCAGACTAGAGTCCAGACCAGAGTCCAGACTAGAGTCCAGACCAGATTCCAGACCAGAGTCCAGACCAGAGTCCAGACTTGAGTCCAGACTAGAGTACAGATCAGAGTCCAGACCAGAGTCCAGACTAGAGTGCAGACCAGAGTCCAGACTAGAGTGCAGATCAGAGTACAAACCAGAGTCAAGTCTAGAATCCAGACCAGAGTCCAGACCAGAGTCCAGACTAGAGTCCAGACCAGAGTCCAGACCAGAGTCCAGACCAGAGTCCAGACTAGAGTCCAGACCAGGGTCCAGACCAGAGTCCAGACTAGAGTCCAGACTAGAGTACAGATCAGAGTCCAGACCAGAGTCCAGACTAGAGTGCAGACCAGAGTCCAGACTAGAGTGCAGATCAGAGTCCAGACTAGAGTCCAGACCAGATTCCAGACCAGAGTCCAGACCAGAGTCCAGACTAGAGTGCAGACCAGAGTCCAGACCAGATTCCAGACCAGAGTCCAGACCAGAGTCCAGACCAGAGTCCAGTCCAGAATACAGACTAGAGTGCAAATCAGAGTACAGACCAGAGTCCAGACCAGAGTCCAGACTAGAGTCCAGACTAGAGTCCAGACCAGAGTCCAGACTAGATTCCAGACCAGAGTCCAGACCAGAGTCAAGTCTAGAGTCCAGACCAGAGTCCAGACCAGAGTCAAGTCTAGAGTCCAGACCAGAGTCCAGACCAGAGTCCAGACCAGAGTCCAGACTAGAGTCCAGACCAGAGTCCAGACTAGAGTCCAGACTAGAGTCCAGACCAGAGTCCAGACCAGAGTCCAGACTAGAGTCCAGACTAGAGTGCAGATCAGAGTCCAGACCAGAGTCAAGTCTAGAGTCCAGACCAGAGTACAGACCAGAGTCAAGTCTAGAGTCCAGACCAGAGTACAAACCAGAGTCAAGTCTAGAGTCCAGACCAGAGTCCAGACTAGAGTCCAGACTAGAGTCCAGACCAGAGTCCAGACCAGAGTCCAGACTAGAGTCCAGACCAGAGTCCAGACCAGAGTCCAGACCAGAGTCCAGACTAGAGTACAGATCAGAGTCCAGACCAGAGTCCAGACTAGAGTGCAGACCAGAGTCCAGACTAGAGTGCAGATCAGAGTCCAGACTAGAGTCCAGACCAGATTCCAGACCGGAGTCCAGACCAGAGTCCAGACTAGAGTGCAGACCAGAGTCCAGACCAGATTCCAGACTAGAGTGCAGACCAGAGTCCAGACCAGATTCCAGACCAGAGTCCAGACCAGATTCCAGACCAGAGTCCAGACTAGAGTGCAGACCAGATTCCAGACCAGAGTCCAGACTAGAGTGCAGACCAGAGTCCAGACCAGAGTCCAGACTAGAGTGCAGACCAGAGTCCAGACTAGAGTGCAGACCAGATTCCAGACCAGAGTCCAGACCAGAGTCCAGACTAGAGTGCAGACCAGATTCCAGACCAGAGTCCAGACTAGAGTGCAGACCAGAGTGCAGACCAGAGTCCAGACTAGAGTGCAGACCAGAGTCCAGACTAGAGTGCAGAACAGATTCCAGACCAGAGTCCAGACTAGAGTGCAGACCAGATTCCAGACCAGAGTCCAGACTAGAGTGCAGACCAGAGTCCAGACTAGAGTGCAGACCAGATTCCAGACCAGAGTCCAGACTAGAGTGCAGACCAGAGTCCAGACCAGAGTCCAGACTAGAGTGCAGACCAGAGTCCAGACCAGATTCCAGACCAGAGTCCAGACCAGAGTCCAGACTAGAGTGCAGACCAGAGTCCAGACTAGAGTCCAGACTACAGTGCAGACCAGAGTCCAGACCAGAGTCCAGACTAGAGTGCAGACCAGATTCCAGACCAGAGTCCAGACTAGAGTGCAGACCAGAGTCCAGACTAGAGTGCAGACTAGAGTCCAGACTACAGTGCAGACCAGAGTCCAGACCAGAGTCCAGACTAGAGTGCAGACCAGAGTCCAGACCAGAGTCCAGACTAGAGTGCAGACCAGATTCCAGACCAGAGTCCAGACCAGAGTCCAGACTAGAGTGCAGACCAGAGTCCAGACTAGAGTCCAGACTAGAGTGCAGACCAGAGTCGAGACCAGAGTCCAGACTAGAGTGCAGACCAGAGTCCAGACTAGAGTGCAGACCAGATTCCAGACCAGATTCCAGACTAGAGTGCAGACCAGAGTCCAGACCAGAGTCCAGACTAGAGTGCAGACCAGAGTCCAGACTAGAGTCCAGACTAGAGTGCAGACCAGAGTCCAGACTAGAGTCCAGACTAGAGTGCAGACCAGAGTCCAGACTAGAGTGCAGACCAGATTCCAGACCAGAGTCCAGAGTAGAGTGCAGACCAGATTCCAGACCAGAGTCCAGACCAGAGTCCAGACTAGAGTGCAAACCAGATTCCAGACCAGAGTCCAGACTAGAGTGCAGACCAGATTCCAGACCAGAGTCCAGACCAGAGTCCAGACTAGAGTGCAGACCAGATTCCAGACCAGAGTCCAGACTAGAGTGCAAACCAGAGTCCAGACCAGAGTCCAGCCTAGAGTGCAGACCAGAGTCCAGACTAGAGTGCAGACCAGAGTCCAGACCAGAGTCCAGACTAGAGTGCAGACCAGAGTCCAGACTAGAGTGCAGACCAGATTCCAGACCAGAGTCCAGACTAGAGTGCAGACCAGATTCCAGACCAGAGTCCAGACTAGAGTGCAGACCAGAGTCCAGACCAGAGTCCAGACTAGAGTGCAAACCAGAGTCCAGACTAGAGTGCAGACCAGATTCCAGACCAGAGTCCAGACTAGAGTGCAGACCAGATTCCAGACCAGAGTCCAGACCAGAGTCCAGACTAGAGTGCAGACCAGAGTCCAGACCAGAGTCCAGACTAGAGTCCAGACCAGAGTCCAGACTAGAGTGCAGACCAGATTCCAGACCAGAGTCCAGACTAGAGTGCAGACCAGAGTCCAGACTAGAGTGCAGACCAGATTCCAGACCAGAGTCCAGACTAGAGTGCAGACCAGATTCCAGACTAGAGTGCAGACCAGATTCCAGACCAGAGTCCAGACTAGAGTGCAGACCAGAGTCCAGACTAGAGTGCAGACCAGATTCCAGACCAGAGTCCAGACTAGAGTCCAGACTAGAGTGCAGACCAGAGTCCAGACCAGAGTCCAGACTAGAGTGCAAACCAGAGTCCAGACTAGAGTGCAGACCAGAGTCCAGACCAGAGTCCAGACTAGAGTGCAGACCATAGTCCAGACCAGAGTGCAGACCAGATTCCAGACCAGAGTCCAGACTAGAGTGCAGACCAGATTCCAGACCAGAGTCCAGACTAGAGTGCAGACCAGAGTCCAGACTAGAGTGCAGACCAGATTCCAGACCAGAGTCCAGACTAGAGTGCAGACCAGAGTCCAGACTAGAGTGCAGACCAGATTCCAGACCAGAGTCCAGACTAGAGTGCAGACCAGAGTCCAGACTAGAGTGCAGACCAGAGTCCAGACTAGAGTGCAGACTAGAGTCCAGACCAGAGTCCAGACTAGAGTGCAAACCAGAGTCCAGACTAGAGTGCAGACCAGAGTCCAGACCAGAGTCCAGACTAGAGTGCAAACCAGAGTCCAGACTAGAGTGCAGACCAGAGTCCAGACTAGAGTCCAGACTAGAGTGCAGACCAGAGTCCAGACCAGAGTCCAGACTAGAGTGCAGACCAGATTCCAGACCAGATTCCAGACCAGAGTCCAGACTAGAGTGCAGACCAGATTCCAGACCAGATTCCAGACCAGAGTCCAGACTAGAGTGCAGACCAGAGTCCAGACTAGAGTGCAGACCAGAGTCCAGACTAGAGTGCAGACCAGATTCCAGACCAGAGTCCAGACTAGAGTGCAGACCAGAGTCCAGACTAGAGTGCAGACCAGATTCCAGACCAGAGTCCAGACTAGAGTCCAGACTAGAGTGCAGACCAGAGTCCAGACTAGAGTCCAGACTAGAGTGCAGACCAGATTCCAGACCAGAGTCCAGACTAGAGTGCAGACCAGAGTCCAGACTAGAGTGCAGACCAGATTCCAGACCAGAGTCCAGACTAGAGTCCAGACCAGAGTCCAGACCAGAGTCCAGACTAGAGTGCAGACCAGAGTCCAGACTAGAGTGCAGACCAGATTCCAGACCAGATTCCAGACTAGAGTGCAGACCAGAGTCCAGACTAGAGTGCAGACCAGAGTCCAGACTAGAGTCCAGACTAGAGTACAGATCAGAGTCCAGACTAGAGTGCAGACCAGATTCCAGACCAGAGTCTACTGTTATGTTATGCTATTGCTACTGTTCTGTATAAAGGCATTAAAACATGGAAATCACTACCAAAGAACATTAAATTAACCACTGATCTAAAAAACTTTCAAATATTATGAAAAGACTATTTCTCAAAAGTACAGATATCTATATAAATCATAAATATAAGCGTTTGGTGATAAAAGTATAATAAATACAAATGTATGTGTAATAGAGTAAACTAATTGATAATGTGGATAGAGGTGTACTAGAACGTTTGTATTATAGATAATAAAATATATAGGTTGATTTCAATCATGAATCAGCATATTTTGTGCATGAATAGGATGTGTATTACAGTAAAGTGTTTATATGAAAGAATACAGTGTATTAGGGTTACAGTACTGGATAGAACATGAATGGACATGACATGCATGCATTTAGTATGAAAAAATAGATGTAAATAGATGGATTTGAGTATGTAAATAGCTTGTATTCCATGACTGAACTGAAGTGCTGATGTGCTATCTAACTTTTACAAGTTTTTGTTTTTGATGTGCCGGACCCCAGGAAGAATAGCTGTAGCTTGTTACAGCTAATGGGGATCCTAAATAAACTAAACTAAAACTAAGTAAGTAACTAAACATGGAAAATCAGCCTTTAGCTGTTGTTATGCTGCTCCAAATGGAACAACTAACATTTAACTTCTCTTGTTTTTAATCATTTTAAGATTTGATCAGGATTTCTGCTGTTTGTTTTAAATGTTTTCAGTGTTTTACATGAAGCTCTTTGAAAATGATCATCTACATAAACCGTGCAGAACCAGTGAAGTCATGCTGCCTTGCCTCGTCTTTGACCTTCTCTGTTTCTTTTTTCCACACACACATGCTTATGGAGAGTGTTGCATTATTTATAGATTCTTTCTTTTACTTCATATTTAAGGTAATCAGTAAGAAGTCTTGTTTCCCAGCTTAAAATGGTCCCATTACTGATGTTTACAACGTTAGACACCTGTTTTATTTTAGCAAACTCAGCCCCGAGAGGGATTTCTAAAATGACATCTAAGTTTCCTCCGAATTACAGGACAAATTACAGCATTCATCTGTTTTTTGAAGCATTTTGGAGCCAGTTGTTCTGAAGAGTTGTTTACAGTTTGACATGATTTCAGTCATAAGCGTCCCTTTAAATTAAAGATTTGGGACGAAAAGTTCAACAAAACAAACAAAAACAAAAGCAGAGATGAGTCATCCAACACATTTTTAACACAGTTTGTCTGCATGATGATCACACAGCGCAGAGATAAGATCTCAGATGGCGAAGTGCACTTGACGCGCGCACACACACACACACACACACACACACACACACACACACACACACACACACACGGTCTGTACCTTTATCAGGGCTTCACTTTGTCTTCAATTAAAATCCCAAAACAAATCGCTTCTGCGGCTTTTCTCCTTTTTAAACTGGTCAGAGCTGAAGGACTGGAGAGCACTGGGAAGGGCTGAGGAGTGCGTTAGATTAAGCGAGGAGGAGGAGGACGAGAAGGAGGAGGAGGAGGAGGAGGAGGAGGGCAGCTGACTTGACTTCCAGGAGCTGACAACATAAACACAAGAGGGAGAGGAGGAGAGGGAGGGAGGAAAAGCTGGAGTGGGGAAAAGAGAGAGACAGCAGGATGAAAGGTGGAAAGGAGGTAAAAACGATGGAGTCGGGGAGGTGAGAAAAGATGAGGAAAGAAATCAGGAGAGGAAGAAAGTCTGAAAAGTAGAAGCAAAGTGAAGAAGACAGGAAGAATAGGATGTGATTAAAGGGAGAGAAGGAGGGAAAATAAAGCAATAAAAAGATAACAAGACAGGAGATTTTACTGAGAAGGAAAACAGAAAACAGAAACAGAAAACAGGAATCTGAACCAATGAAGCGATTCCAAAGCTGAGAGAATGAAATGAAAATAACTTAAAATAAGACATAAATAAACAGGATGCAGAGAAAACAGTGCAGGGAGGAGATACAAGCTGCTTTGTGAAGGAGAAGCAAAAGAAGTGAAAGATGAGGTGCTGATGCAGGAGGAGGGAAGAGGAGCCAGACAAGGAGAGAAAGAGGAAAGGAGAAACTGTAGAGTTAGAAGGAAAGAAACAGGGAAAGGAGGGAAACAGAAGGAAGAGAGGAATAAAATGAAGGAGGGAGGGAGGGAGGGAGTGAGTGGGAGGAGGATTAAAGCGACGGGATAAAAGCTCTATAAAAAGGACAGAGAAGAACGTGAAGCTGAGAGACGGGAGGAAACAAGATGTTTCATTAGACCGTAGTAAATCTACTCAAACAGCTGATCGACTATCAGGATGTTTAAGGATGTTAAAGCTCAGATTTAACCTGCCTCTTTGGTCCGAGGTGGAAACAAACATTTCTCTGATCTTAGATCTGCTGATACTGATAAATATTGCCTGAAAAACTTAAAGAAACAGGAAAAAATACAGTTTATCTTTGTGATTTGATAAAAACCTTCTATTCCCATTGTAAATAAGTATAAGTTCAATGGGAAATAAAACAAACAAACAAACAAAAGTGTTACATTTTACTTTAAATATGTTTTTCTACTTTATCAAACATTTGCTTTAAGAGTCACTTTGATTATAAGCCTGGAACTTAAAGCTGACAGTGTCTGGCGTATTTATATTTGGCAGTACTATCTTACACACTACTACATATCCATAACATATCATAAATCCACTGGTTGTTGTTTACATACTGGCTACCGGAGCAAAATGCAGCTGAATAAGAAGAAAATATAATGAAAAGTAGGTGGTGTGCAAAGAAAAACATAAACATGGTGATGGATGGTGTAAAGAAAAAATCTGGAAACAAGAATAGAAATGAAGGAGGGAAAAACGTTAAAGATGTAAGAGAAGGTGAGAAAATGTAAACGTTTAAGTGATGTGAAACATCAAAGTTTAAAGGGACATTGTGTAATGTTTTCTGTTGCTTACTTGCCAAAATCACTATCTGTGTATTATATATGTAATATCGCCCTCTGATGGACTGGCGAGCTGTCCAGGGTGTACTCCGCCTTTCGCCCAAAGACAGCTGGGATAGGCTCCAGCTTCCCTGTGACCCTTCATTGGACTAAGCGGTTAGGATAATGAATGAATATATCTAATAGCATTGGCGTATTGTAATCGCCACCAATAATCCAACACATTCTCGTAAGAAAAGAGTTTTACATTTGTTTATACATAAAACAGGTAAGTTGGTCGGGACAGTCAGCCATCTTGAAACTACTAGTAAGGGACAAAAAGCACCAATGTAGAATAAGAACATGTTTTCCCTGCAAGCCAGTGGTTGAGACGCCACAGAAGATCAGCAGCAGAGGCTTACTACTCCGGCAACTTAGAAAATCTGTTCAATTGTCATTAGCTCCATTTCCATTACATTTTTTTTTTTTTTGCAGAATAAAAGCGATATTTGTAAGTTTCAACAAACAGCAATTACAATTTGCAGATGTTTCCATTGAACCTTATTCAGCGCATAAGGCTCACTTCTCGTAAAATCTCATAAACCGGATGAGATTTTCGAGAATTACGGCTTATGCAAGGTAGCCACTTAGCATTATTTCGGGGTTTTCTACTTGTTGCGGAGAATTTGCTACAAGAAGGATTTTTAAAAGGACGCTGAAGTCCTTCATGACAATTACGCCAGCTGTAGTACCAAAATAAACCCGAAGCTACCTTTTCTCCGTTTTGTTAGACAGTGTTGCTAACAACAGTTCCAGCTAAAATACACCAGCCTCATTGGTACAGAAGTGTACGTTAACTTGGTTTCAGTCGCTTTCAATGTTGTGGTTTGTCACAGTAAATACAGCTTATAAAGACCATATACCAGTTTTCTAAGCTAAAAACTTATATTTCCCGCAGCTATGGAGCTTATTGGCTTTGGACAAGTCCTCTCCATGTCTTTAATTTGTTCTCCTCATGCACTGAGGTGCCTGATGACATGGTTTCATCAGTCTTGTTCAGGCTTTTTGATATGGGGGCTACCATTAGCTGTTCTTCCATTATCTCTAGAATCACAATAAAGAACTGGGAATAAAAAGGACATTTTTTCAAAAAAATCTCTCAAATATTGCTAAAAGGTTTTTACACTCTCATGAGGTGATTTGTCCAGATGTTTCGATATAGAGGTATATCACAAATGTGTGATGAAAACATTTTTCCACATTTGCACGTGCCTGGATGTGATGTAGGGGTCAGTTTGTTTCAGGTAAAGATGGCGAAGTATGGAACAATCAACAGCAAAATGCAGAGTTTTACAATTAATAAGAAAGGGAAAGGAGAAAAAAGGGCTTCAAAAAGCCGTTAAAAAATCCTCCCCAGAAAGTGGAGAATATCATGGTTTGGAGTTTTTATGAAGTCTTTAGTTCTGGTTTCCTGTTTTATTTTGTAGATTTCCTCCCCTGTCTGTTTGGTTTAGCTTCTCCTTCCCTTTCAGTAGTTCAAATGGTTTCCTTTAGTTTATTCCTGTGTCTGTGTGCATATGTACCACTTGGTTTCTGAACTCATCTGCCAGTTTATTGTTGTCGTCTTCCCCTTTCTCCTTCTGTTTCAATAAACAAGATCCACTGCATTCCACCTGCTTCGGGCCTCTTTGTTCAGCATTTGGGTCCACATCGCTGCCATGACAGAAAACCCTGACACAACACTACATGGCAACCTGGCAGAAGGTTTCCACAACATACCTGACTCAAACTAATCAGTCATTGTGCAGAACTTCATTGGCTGTTGGATCCATTTAATGGAAGCAAGGTGTGTCGGAACATGGAAACATGGAAACCCTGCAGGACAGCGGCACTCGAGTACCAACTTTGGCCACCTCTGCACTATGCAGAAGTATGTTCAGCCCCTAATGCATAATTTTAGTGAATGTCCGTTTAGCCAGTTTTGGGTGTGCCACGCTAGCCAGCATGTCCCATTGATTCTCATCGCAATATCTTTCTGCAGTCAGGTTGTCGTAATTGACAACAGACCTTGTTTTTCCAGTGAAGGAGATGCTGTCCCACAAAATCTGTTAACCAATCGGTGCAGCCACTCGCATAGCAGTTTCTCTGTATTCTCCATACTTTCACCCTACGATCCAACTACAGTTAGCTGAACACTTGTCTTCATATCCAGGTTCCAGCGTACATGCTGCCAACATGCCAAGTAGCCGTGTTAGTTTGCTGTTCTTAAAGTGAGAAACTGAACTAATCTTGCTCAGAAATTCTCGCCTGCTATCAAGCTGTAGCTGTGTGAAGCTGTGTGTGTGTTTGCATGTGTGCACACACAAGCCTGGAACATGTCAGTCAACGCTTCAACTTTGCAGCACAAACAACAGCAGCTAAAATGGTAGAAACCCTATGACCTCTCAGGTCAACGCAAACAAAGTTCAGATTTAATGACCCCACTCACCCACTGAGGATACTCAGGAAGACAAGAGATAAAGATGTCAAAGATGCTGCATAGGAGAGTTATACAAATAAACACAAGTATACAGAGCAGTAGTACATGGAGTTAGAGGACTAAACAAAAGCAATGAAAATCCGAGTCACATAATAAGTCATGAGCACGACAGTCTGTTGTTGCCAGAAATGGGATGGAATTCAAATCAAACTCATAATCTGTGAATTTAATCAGACAGATTTGGTGATAAGTACTTAGGTTATGCACAGCCATCTCCAGTTCAACAAGGAAAACCTCCTGCAGGCAGAGGTTTTCTGGACCAAAATGTCTTGATTTCAGAGGTCAGAGGAGAAAGGGCAGACTGGTTGGAGATGATAGAAAGGCAACAGGAAGTCAAATAACCACAGATTCCCACTCAGGAATGCAGAATACCATCTGTGAACACACATCAAGTCCAACCTTAAAGCAGATGGTCTACAGCAGCAGAAGACCACCTGAGTGCCACTCCTGTCAGCTAAGAACAGAGAACTGAGGCTACAATTCACACACATTCACCAGAACTGGACAATAGAAGATGGAAAAACATCAACTTGTTTGATGAGTTTCCATTTCAGATCCAACATTCAGATGGTTGGGTCAACATTGGGTAGAACCAACATGAGAGCATGGACCCATCCTGTCTTGCATCCATGGTTCAGGTGGTGTACTGATGTGGAGGATATTTTCATGACACTCTCTGAGCCTGATTTAAACAACATGGCCTAACTGAGGTTTGCTCCAGACCATGTCCATCCCTTCATGACGAAAGTGTCATCTTCTGGTGACGTCTGCAGGATAATGCACCATGTCACAAAGCTCTAAAACAACACTGCACTCCAACGGCCTCCACAGTCAGCGGATCTCAATAAAACAGATCGTCTTTGGGATGCGGTGACACTGGAGCTTCTCATTGTGGATGTGCAGCAACTGTGTGATGCTTCATGTCAATTTGCAGCAAAACATCTGAGGAATGTTTCCAATGCCTTGTTGAATCTATGACAACAGGAGTCAATGCAGTTCTGAGGGAAATATGGTTGTAACCTGGTATTAGCTGGGCGGATCTCAGTAGCTCCTGGTGAACATGTATCCAACAGACCATTCATGCTTATTTTCTGAATCAAAAAGTAGTGAAATCTATATCCTCTGGTACACCCTGCACCCTGAGGGCAAACAGCGTTTGGTTTTAGGTTTAAATATGATAACATCAATAAACTTTAACCTTTTGTTTACACTTCACCTGAACATCTGTCTCTTTCATGATTTATTTAAGTTGTTTTTAACACTGATTTTCCATTGGAATTATAACAGAACACACTTTTCAATAAAGGCTTCAAAGCAGCTGGCCGAAGCTGGGAATTCGTGCAATCCAAAATAAAAAGTTCATTACTCAGAATATTTTCGTAGAATTAAAGAGACTTTCTAGATTGAAGAAATGGTAAATAACTGACACAATAATAGCTTTAATTTGAATAACCCAGTAATGACATTAAAATAAAAAACCATTCCCTGGTTTTTTGTTCAGTTTAGAAAAACAAACATTAAGTTTCAGAGATTTGATGTGTTTTATTTACTTCGACAAATGATGATAAAAGCCACTGCATGTAAGAGTTAAACTTTCTGAGTTTGTTTTATGTGTCCAGCAGAAATAGTTTCAAAATAACTTTCCGCCAAACACAAAAATCACCAGGAAAATCTGAGGTTGGGGAACTACTTCCCATCTGCTGCGTGATGAACAAATGTGCTTAGTTCTGTAGAAATAATCTTCACCTTTGACCCTGCCCAGCCTGTCTTTTCCATCCAGTTTATGGATATCTTACAACGTTTTTCCCCTGTCATCTTTGATCCATCTGACTTCCTGTAGTGCTGCTATACACTTCCTGGTCAAATGTCACAGGTGTCTTTGAGTGGTTGTACAACTCATGTCCTCAGGCTTATATGCTGACTCTGGCTGTTTGCTTCAAAACAGGATGAATGATTAAGAGGCTACGCTCACTTACTTTAACACAAACACACACACACACACACACACACACACACGAACACACACAGCCAGAGCAGGAAATCCATGCCAGGACTTTGTTGAACTTCATTGACTATACCGCCACCTACAGTCCAAATGACGTAGAACAAGACAAGAATCTGTTCTGTGAAACGTTCATACTTGTGCATTCAAAGATAAATGAAGGAACGAACAAACAGATAAATAAGTAAATAAATAAATACTGCACTATACCTCAGAGTTGGTTTCATCATTAGCGTACAGCAATGCATCACTTTGATTTGGCTTTTTAATAAGGAAATTTCTGCAAAATGAATATTCATGGTGTATCTGTCCCTCATGATAGTGCTTCCACTTTCCGCTGAAACCCAAGAAGTTATGATAAAATAACGCCTGTTTTGAGAGCATTTTGAGAGCATTGTGAAAACTAGAAAAGCACTTGGAGAGCACAGATCTCTGCCAAGCAGCTCATTTCCACCCATACTGGGATTTTACACCAGTTCTAGTCCTGCATTCATTTTACATGGATACACTAGTAGATTCCTAAAATTAATCCACAGCGTCTCGGCTATATTGTGGTGTTTGTTGCAGGTTTATATCTTAATTTGTTTTCTTGCAGTGATGAAAACTTCAAAGATACCTTACTTTTCCTGTTCTGAATGGTAGTATCCAGAATTTAACCAGCATCTGGATCTATCTTTGATATCTTGTAAAACCTGTTGGGAACTTCTCGTAGATTCTTTAACTTAGCTCCATAACCAGTTATTGTGCATTTATATGCATATATACCAAAAAAATAGCTCTACCTCAATGATAAAGAATCAAATAAAACAATTCCTTAACGATTTTGGAGCTCTGATTCACTCCCAAAATGTAATGGGAAGGATATTTGAAGTTAGACCAGGACATATTCTCAGAAATGACAGTGAAAGTAGTTTTTGCATGAAGTTGCTTTAACATGTCTATTTAACTCCGCTACCTCCTTGGTGGTGGCAAATAGCCATCATCACCTGTCTTCAATTGAAAAATACCACTGCTTGCAAACTATTTTACCAGTTTTACCGTTTTGTTTCACTGTGTTTAGTATATCCAGTGGTGTAGTCCAGGGTATACGCGGGTATACGAGTATACAAGTGGATATACGAGTATATCCACTTGTTTTTCAGTCAGCATTGAGTATACCCACTTCTAAAATTCTAAGCTCCCTGTGATGCTGCTTTTACAATTACAAACGTCCCCACACATGTAGCTACGTCGCCCAGTGGCTCGGCTAAGGTTACCGATGCTACTGGTGCAGTTAGTCATCAACTGGATTAACTTTAGCTTGAACATAGACAGAATGAAGATATTTGTACATAAGTCTATGAACCCGTCTCTCACCAGCTATAGTGAGTTCTGAAATGTTGTAATGTAAACAGAAATTTTATGACAATGAACTAATATATTAATGGATTTTTGAAGTGAACTCAATGGAGTAGTCTTAAATGTCACTTTTTATGAAACAATGTTTTTCTGGATTAGTTTTTTGTTATGTTTTGTTTTTTAAAACAAGGGCGAAAAATTTTACCACTTCTCGAGGGACCACTACACCACTGAGTATATCACGCTGTGTTAACTACATGGCAGCAGACATTCAGATGTGAATGAGCAGGATATGTGCTAACAGAGTGGTTGCAGTAATTCCATCTTAATTTCACTCTTGAGAGGTCACTTTATATTTAAAAGTAATGTAAATTGTACCACAGTCATTGTCTTTATGTTAAAGTTGAGACAGCACAGCAGTTTTGAAAGGAACTGTAGTGCAGAGGAAAGCGGCAGCTTTGACATTTAGCATGATCAAGGGTCAATGCTAACTCGGAAGCAGGATCTAATACAAGATCCAAACACGATGGGTCAGTGATTTGCAACCACAGCTTCTGTGGCATGACCACAACAAAAACGCTCTAAAATATTCATTAGAACTATGACAAGTTTTCTTTGTGGAAAACATCTTATGTGGGTTTTTAAAACTAGTTAGCAATTATACAATCTATGAAGCACACAATAAATATAATTTTAGTAGTTCAAAAAGATTGTACATAAGTTTTAATGTCACTCCATACATTGGATGAATAAGTTTTCTATTTAGAAAAGAATTAATGTACATATTAACATGGTGTGATATATTTTTTTTTATCATGAATTTTAAGCTAAAACTAATATAGTTTTCTTTATAATGAGATTTACAAACTTGTTCTCCACTTAAGAGGGTTCTCAGCACATATTTTTCAAAGATTAATTTTTATAAAGCATTTATATCCCAAAAAAGCTTAAAAAAAAAAAAAGTAAGCTAATTTAGCTTAGCTTAAAATGTGAAAGAGTTTCTGACATTCAGTGCTAAAGATGGGCAGCAAAATTACTGCAAATGATCAAACACGGTTGTGGATGGCTGTGATGGACCGGCGAATTGAGCAGAATTGAAGCTCGGTGGGCGGTTCCTACCATCGCCATCTTGGCAGGGTCATGGGTGTTGTATTGCCCGGAAAATACAAATATGGGCAAAGAGGTGGAGGAGAGAGGGGGGGCTGTGAGCCACATGGTGGACAATTGACATCAAGCAAACTCTGAGCTGCCTGTAGCTAACAGGAATTAACTGGTATTTTTCACTGAATGAAAATTACTTTATTAATCCCCAAAGGGAAAGTCAATATGGAGGTAAGCAAGCTAAAGCTAAGTCATAAAGTTAACGAGCTAAAAACCGTGGTTGTTCTACGTTCTTCTTACTTGAAGCGGGAGATCGGGTACCTGTCAATCAAAAAGACACGCCCCGAAATGTGCCGGATTTTGAGATTAAATTACTTTTTGAGTTTGAAAAAAAATTCACTCCCCCAACAGTTGTCATGAAGGTAAACCTGACCCAATAAACCGAAAATGGATTTTTGTACCAGGCTGTAAACATGTTTATTTCTGCTGTGAAGTTGGGCTTTTTAACATGGGAGTCTATAGGGATTCACTCTGTTTTGGAGCCCTAGCGGACAAAGGGGGAACTGCAGTTTCATGCACTTGTGCATAGGCTTCACTTTTAGCACATCGTTTAACATGTTTGACAGTGACCTGAATCATAACAATATCTCTGCCCTTTGTAACAAACCAAACTGTGAGAAAAATCTGGTAAAAATCTATGAGTTTATTGTTGTGGTTGGGCCTCCACCTTACAAATAAATGCATTGGAGGCGCATGGGAGACCCATCCAAGATGGCGGCACGTTGCAATGTCAGCTCATATAGGCAATGTAACACTAAGAGAAGTTTACGTATATTATGTCTATGCTTGTGCCGGGTTACATTTAATATATGTTCCCCATGTAACAAGGACGGTATTACGCTCTCACTGAAAACTCATTCTGGATCCAACTTGTTTAAACCACAAAATTAATATGGAAAACATGAAGCCATTTTTCTGCAGCAACATTTAAATTGTTTCTATTTTAAACAGCTGTAAAAAGGACTTTCTTTTGTTCATATTTTTTAAAAAGCAAATAAAATGTGTTAAATAGTTGACGTTTTCACTTAGAAATCAGACTTGATTTTAAAAAAAACATGATCATTCAAACAATGTTTGATCATATCTTCTTGCAGCTAATTTCAATTTATCTTTCACAGCAAATATGCAGTTAAAGTTTTACTTTTAAAAGACAACTGGGAATTAAAAGTGAATTATTTGTATTTTTCTCTTGAACCACCCATAGTACCTTTTAATATGTACGTATGTGCAGATACTGCCCATTAAACTAAAGGGGGAATTTTCCTAATTTTGCCAATATTTTTTTTATTTATTTGGGAAACTTTTATTGGAGAATTTACTGCAAAGACTTTTTCTCATGAATACTTATGTGTCTTTTCTAGACGAAATATCAGGCTGTTCAGGTTTCCTGGACAACAGCTAACTTTGTTGGTGATAAAGTATTCAACGATGACTCAGTGAGAACCATCTTCTGAAGACTTCATGGAGAGCAGCTTGGTGGTGTCTGGAGCTAATACAGACTAGTGCACATAAGCTAATAAAACAGTGTTATCTGCATTTTGGTGAAAGTGCACACAGAGGTGTTGAGTAAACTTTGTCCACCATGATGCAACTTTGATGTTCCAACGTTATACGCACAGAGTACAGAGTTCAGCCTGGATTGTTTTAAAGTGGGCCAATAAAATTACTTACTTACAAGGTAGTTATTAAAGTAACTGGAGTAGACACTCAGTAACACCTGACACAAGCAGAAATGTAAAAAAAAACCCATTATTGTTACACCCTCTCATTCAGATATACAATGTGCTGATATATTGTTCTCTGCAGTTGTATTAGAAGAAACTGTCTTCATCTGAAATGTGGCTTTGTATGTTTGGTGCATAATCAAGTACGTCTTTTCCAAGGAGACAATCTAGCAACAAGTCTGACGTTTGCGTAATCGGAAGCCAACTCCGAATCCATTTCATGCCTTACAGCATGCAGGCAGCTCATATCAGGAATATATGACTTCATGTAATTGACCTGATTGCAGTAACTTTATGATAAAGAACTCACCTTAATGCATCTCTTTCTTCTTCTGATAGACATGGATAGGTCACTGAGTACTTTGTTATCAGCAGATAAAGCGGATCATGAATTTAGATGTTAGGCTTCTAAATTACAGGCAGATAGCGCAAACCAACGTCATATGACAGCATTAATATGGAATAAGGAAGGAATGCAGTATCTATTAGATCAGATTAAAGTGTTGTAGAATGAGATACTGCTGCTGTTACATTCAGACAGACACAGGGTTATTAAGGACTGAGCTGCTTAAACATACACTACTGATTCAATTAGATAACTGAGTTCAATTTACTTAAGAAAAAAAATCACCATTAACACTTAGAAATGTAACATTAGCCACTAACAAGCAAGTATGTTTAGAAAAGGGATCAAATTGGAACACGTGAGATTGAGGAAGACAATGCTTTAATCACCAGTGACATTATGCAGGTGGAATGGTTTCCTTTTTGTCAACAGCTGGCTGCTAGCTTTAGCATTTTAACACCAGAAAACCGGGAGTTTTCTTCTACCTGCTGCCATGCCAGGAGGACAGCCAAAACGCTGTGTGCTTTGAAATGCAGCTCAGCAATCCAAAGATGGCCTCCTTTCATTTGTAAATGCCAGAGGTGGAAAGCAACGATTACCTGTAGTCACATTACTGAAGTTTTTGTCAGTTTAGACTTAGTCTTTATTTAATCTCATAGTGGAAACATTCACTTGTTACAGCAGCTCTTAATACGGAATAAAGAAATAAAAGATGCATCTCAACAATATGACACACAAATATATACATACATATAAAATAAAATGTAAATAAAACAACCTCAGAAGCAGTATGATGAGATGGTGAGAAGTAATACAAAGTAGTACACAGTATTATGACTGTACAGCTGCTCAGCTCCTCCAACATCCTCCTCTCACCCACCTCCTCCACAGTGTCCGGTGAGCAGCAGCAGGACAGTGCTGGCTTTTCTGACCAACTTGTCAAGTCTCTTCCTATCCTGGTCAGTGCTGCTCACTCCCAGCAGACAACAGTGTAGAGGACAACAGAGACTACCGAGAAAATGTCCTTAACATCGGTCTTGCAGAACATGGAGGCGACTCTGGCCTTTCTTGTACATGGCATCTATGTGGTGTGACCAGTCCAGTCTACTGTTGAGGTGAACACCCAGCTACTTAAAACTGTCCACCAGGTCAAGAACAGGTGAGGAAAGAAAAGCATTTTCAGAACCTGTTTTGGTCAACACCACATTGTGTGATTGTTGAAAACAACAAATAACTATCCTTTTACACTAAATAATGGCTAAACAGTCAACAGGCAGCAGTTTATACTTCATACAGTACAGGGCACAGACCCAACAGGACATGTGAAGGGATACCCTCACATAGCCTGCTCAACTGGCTGTGCATTACGTCGCCATGGAAACACTTCTCTCTGTAGTTTTCTTGTCACTTTTTTGCATTTTTCTTTGCTCCATCGTATCCCTGACCACCCAAACATGTTACATGGGTGCTTTACCACCAACCTTTGCTGTCGGCAGTTTCCCATAGAAATTCAGAAAGAAGAGAGGAAATGCCAACACTGACAGAGGAAACTAGATTTCAGTGAGGACACTGATAACAAGTCTGTCTTTCTCCCCCTCTCTCCCTTTTACTCTAAACAGGACGTTCACATCCACACCCACCATCATGACCATCACTGCCATTACTGTTTGACGGCTCTTAGCCTCTTAAAGCTTCCTCTCTTAACTTCTAGTGGTCAGTATGTAGCAGAAATTCAATGACTTCCTGCTCAGAGAGGAAATTGCACTTCGGTTTGGTCTGTGATGACGTCAGCTTCTCTCGTGAGATAGTGCTGTTTCACTTTTCACATCAGGGATTATTGTGATTTTCTTGTTTGTTTGTTTGTATAGTACAATAGCGAAGTAAAATGTCTCTTAAGTTTTTGGATTTGTCATTTCTAGTTTAGTCATTTTTTTGTCAGCTTTTGGATGGGGTAACATGACTTCAGACATTATTGGATTGAAATCTGGTGACAGTGGAAGCCATTGGAGTACAGTGACATTGTGGCCCAATGAACTGGTGACCTGTCCAGGGTGTACCCTGCCTATCACCTAGTGATTGCTGGTATTGTTGACTCCATTTTCCTTGCAACCCATAGTTGTACTAAGTGTTAAGTCATGTCAAACAAAACATGGTGCATCATCAAGCTGGAAGTAACCAGAAGATGCTAAACTGTGCTCATAAAAGGATGGACATGGTCAGCAACAATACTCAGGTAAGCTGCAGTGGTGTTACCATGCCATGTTGGTGCCAAAGGGGCCTAAAGTTGTACATTAAAATATCTCCCACACCATTACACCACCAGTAGCCTGAACCATTGATACAAGGCAGGATGGATCCATGGTTTCCACATAATTCTGACCTTTGAATCTGAATGTTGAGCTAAAATGGAGACTCAGACAGGGTAACTATTTTCCATCTTCTATTTTTGGTGGGTGAACTGGAGCCTCAGCTTCCTGTTTTTAGCTGACATGAGGACGAGTGGGATGGTCTTCTGCTGCTACAGACCATCTGCTTCAAGGTTGGACATTGGAGTAGTTGATCTGGTGTTGGGCAAATTTATGGGAAAAATAACACACGGAATGATCAGCTCCGTTATTACCTTCCTGCAGCAAGACAGCACCAGCACTTGCATCAACCTCCAGCTTAAATGGCGTAGTCAGATCTGGAGCAGAGAGCACAAGAGCATGAACCTGTCACGACGGTCGGTGGGGTTGGTGAAGGAGTGGACCCAAATGCAGAGATGAGTGAACAGAGATGTAGGTTCAAGACTTATTTATTTTCCACGGGAGGAACTCAGGGGACTGACAACCAACCAACCAACCGAGCGACCGACCAAGCGACCGAGCGACCGACCAAATGATCCCACAACCAAGAACTGAACGGAGGGGTATAAATACACTGGGGAACCAAACAAGAAACATGTGTAGTGAATGAACTAAAACAAGACCAGGTAAACTTAATGAACAGGAAATCAATAAAGCTAAACAAGAGAGCCAAACAGGAAAAACTACAAAATAAAACAGGAAACCTGAAACTAAGGCACAGCACAAACCCCATCATGACAGAACCAATAGTGACTTGATTCTCTGAAAAGCATGTTTACACTCAGGGGTCCACACAAAATCCACTTTTGGACTAAGTAGACTGGGTAAGGGGAACACAACAATGGAAAAGTTCCAGCAGAAGTTTCTACAATAACCTGCCATCCCCAGGAAATGATGCAATGCATTCCTAGTTGTAGGAACAGAGAAAGCAGGAATGGCATGAATTTTAGCATCAACAGGGCATACCTGTCCTTGGCCTACCTGGCAATCCAAAAGGTGACCGAGGCCTTTCCAAATTCACACTTGGCTAAGTTGAGTGTAAGTGATGCCCCTGCAAGCTGTGTGAACACTTGCTCAACAACCATCAAATGTTCTTCCCATGTGGAGGAATAGACAATAGGGTCATCTAGATATGCACTGCAGTTTGATACTCCAGATAAAACAAAATTAACAAGGCGTTGAAAAGTGGCAGGTGCATTACACTTACCAAAAGCCATGACTGTGTACTGTAATAACTGATCAGGAATAACAAACGCTGATATTTCAGAAGCACAGTCAGTACATGGTACCTGCCAGTACCCTTTCAGCAGGTCTAACTTACTGGCAGGTCATCATAATCTAGGCACAGAAGTGGACGGTTGTCACAGCATTGACTTTCCAAAAGTCTGTCATAAAGCAAGGTGAGCCATCAGGTTTTGTTTCTATGAGACATGGGGAACTCCAAGAACTAGTACTAGGTTTGCACTTTTCATTAAAGCCCTTTTTACAATGTTGACTCAATATGGATGCTGTTTAATGGGTCTGGCGGTGCCCACATTAATGTCATGGAGAATGGCAGTAGTATGGGTTGGGACCAAGCGGTAACCTCCGGCGGCCAAAAGTGAAGCCTGTGCAGAAGTGCAGAAAACTGCAGTTCCCCCTTCATCTGCTATGGGCTGGCAGCAAAACAGAGCAAATCCCCATAGACTCTCATGTTAAAAAGACCAACTTCACGGCAGAAATAAATATGTTTACAGCCTGGTTCAAAATCCATTTTAGGTTTAATAGGTCAGGTTTACCTTCATGACAACTGTGGGGGGGGGGGGGGGGAATTTTTTTCTAACTCGCCCGTTTAAAAGTAATTTAATCTCAAAGTTCGGCATATTTAGGGGTGTATCCTTTTGATTGACAGGTCCTAATCTCTGGCTTTAAGTAAGAACAACGTTGAACAACCGCGATTTTTAGCCGGTTAACAATGTGACTTAGCTTTAGCCCGCTTACCTCCATTAGCTGGTTAGCTCCTGTTATCTCCAGGTTAGCTCGGTTAGCTCGTAGCTAGAGTTGTAAATCATCCACCATGATGCTCACAGCCCCCCTCTCAGCTCCACCTCTTTGCCCATATTTGTATTTTCCGACGACGTGCAAGACCCTGCCAAGATGGCGATGGTAGGAACCGCCCAGCGAGCTTCAGTTTAGGTCTTCAGAAACCTACGGGTGACATTACGGAGGAGCCGTCCATTTTTTTATATACAGTCTATTGTTGGGACATCATTCAACAGCGCAGAAAACCACTTACCAGTGTCACAATGTCATTCTTCTGATCTTTGGACAAATGACTCAGTGTTGGCCGGGTTTTTTGTCTGAGTTTTTCAGCCGAGGAGTTTGTCTTGAAACGGATCACAATGTCAAACCATGACCTAACACAGAATCAGGACCACCCGTTACTATAATGGCAGAGCTGCCAGTAGGGCAAGTCACAAGAGTACGGTATGGTTTTTAAATATTGATGTGACAAACATGGGTCTTTCTTCTTCTTTAAAGAATTTTTCTTCTTTAAAGCTGAACCAGGAGCTGGTAAAAGAGCCAAGACTTTATCATCAACCTGGAAATGGTGAGAAACAGCCTGACGATCATAACGGTGTTTCACAGACCTTTAAGAACCACGAAGGGACTCTCTTGCAAATTGACATGAACGGTGCAAATGCTCACGGAACTGAGAAACGTAACTCAGCACATTCCTTACAGGAGATGTGTGGGAATCCAAAAGTTTCTCCTTAAGGATCTTTTGCTTTGTGATGCAGAAGTCTTGGGAGAACAACTGATGAGTTCAGCTTTAAGCATGACAGTAAGACAGATTGTCCTGAAAAAGGCGTTGAGATCATTTCACCCTGACTGTTCCAGTGATCAGTTGTTTAAAATTGTTAATTCAGTTAAAAATCAGCATGATGGGTTTCCCTTGGAAAGCTGGCCGGATCTAAGCTACAGCAAAAACAACCTTGTGACCTGCGATGTTGGGACATGCAAAAATGTGGTCAGTATCCCATTTCTGTTTAAGCCTTTTCCTTGTTTTGGTCAGTAAATATAGTCCAAGATGTTAGATTATCCATCTATACGCCACACAAGGCAGCGGCGTCACCCCTCTGATGGTCACATGTCATCATATCCTCATGAGATGATCAAAATTCCAAGCTAACCTTTTTCCCTAACCTTCATCAGAAAGCACTTGCTGATGTTTTACTTCCGAATGCCAGTAATCCCATCTGATAAATGGAAGCATGTTTATCTAGCTTGAAGTTGCTGAAAGGTCACAAAACAAACGTGCTGTAACGCAAAGAGTGACTGTTTTAAGCATTAACGGAGGAATATGGAAACTTTGCACCTCCTGTGACGTGAAGCAGAGCTATTAATCAGAAGTGGGTTTGTTTGTCCTCGTTTCACTACGATCAACGTCTTTCTTCACTGAAGCCCCCCAGAGGACAGAAGAAATATGATCTAATCACCATCTGCTGTGAAGCAAACGTTTCTGTTTGTGGGGACGTGGCGGAGCATGAAAGTGTGTCATGTAGCACTGACTTTCTTTTTAGCTTCATGTTTCTTTTTTTCATTTTGACTGCTTGTCCAGCTTTTTTTCTTTCCCAACCAGACGAAATCCAGACTATATTTACCCAAACTTCATGATGGTTTCAGACAAGAAGCGCAATAAAGGGGTGAACAAAGGGAAATTCACTTCAATTCAACTGAAAGTAAGAAGTTACTTTGGAAAATTTGAAAGAAATAAAAATTTCAGCCCTTCTTATAAGTTGAAGAGAGAATTTTGAATTTCTGTAAAGCTTTGTTTTAAAACTACTGTTTTTCTTGACCTCTGCCCCCGAGGTTGTCCAGCAACATCTTGTGTGATGGAGATGCATCCACTTCTGTGCCTGACTTCACTCTGAAAGCATAATGATGCAGGTATTTTAGAAATGATTAATCCATGAGTATGACATTCTTTTCGTTGCTCATTTCAAGCCATTTCTCTGCTTGAAAGTTTCATATTCATAATAAAATGAGTCACAAGCCTTTTCTCCACCAGGGGTCCAGGTGGTACAGGATAGTTTAGTAAACCCTGACCTCTGCCATTACCAGGCATTTAGCTTAGAATCAGTTCAGGAGCCAGCAATCAATACATGACAATACCAGATGAGTAATTCCCCTTATTATAAAATCACAATTTGTATCATAACTTGAATCCAGGAAATTTTTAAAGGATTCTTTAACATTGTGAGATAGGGCCCTTTTCATCATTTCTGCAAATAACTCCAACTAAAATGGTCGGAGCACTTAACATAAAAGCTTCCAACAGGTTGTAAAACACATCGGAGACTGATCCAGGTAGGAATCATTCTTGATACTATGATTCAGAAAATAAAAAAATAGGGGGGCTTTGGAATTTTCATCATTGGAAGAGAACAAATAATTGCAGCATGGGGAGAAT
>NC_136616.1:11455513-11523013 GCF_933228915.1 Telmatherina bonti
GTCAGGTTTACCTTCATGGCAACTGTGGGGGGAGTGGATTTTATTTCTAACTCGCCCATTTAAAAGTAATTTAATCTAGAAATTTGGCATATTTAGGGGCGTGTCCTTTTGATTGACAGGTACCCAATCTCCCGCTTCAAGTAAGAAGAACGTAAAACAACCACAGTTTTTAGCCGGTTAACAACGTGACTTAGCTTTAGCCTGCTTACCTCCATTAGCTGGTTAGCTCCTGTTATCTCCAGGTTAGCTCGGTTAGCTCTTAGCTACAGAAAGCTCAGAGTTCGCTCGATGTCAATCATCCACCATGACGCTCACAGCCCCCCTCTCAGCTCCACCTCTTTGCCCATATCTGTATTTTCCGGGTGAGACAATGTGATGCACATGCCTCTGCCAAGATGGCGATGGTAGGAACCGCCCACCGAGCTTCAACTCAGCTTTTCAGAAAAAATTAAATGGATGGAACTTATGATGAAAAAATCCAGGAGAAAATACACAACTACAAACACTTTTCTCTGATTTCCAAACTTCTGATGGTAAATTACTTTTCATATCTGAGGTATCTGAGCTGAAACTGTAATGAAGAGTTGGTTATACAAAGAAAAGATTAAACGCTGTCTTTAGTATCTCCTTTCATATCAGAAATACGTTCCTTGTGAATGTCCTTGACGCCACAGCAGCTTCGGACCAAATCACCTGGACAACATTAGTTAAAAAACTGCTCATGAGAGTCAATATTCTGCGAAATGACCATTGAGCAAGAAAATAAAAAGTAGGAAGGAGAAGAGAAAACAGCTTGTGTGCAAACAAGCATCATGCCATTCTCTCCAAAGACCAAACAGCATCAGCATCACTGTACCAAGACTGAGACAGTTTTTGGTAGAATTGTCAGGAGAAAACTGAGAAAAACTTTCTATCTTTACTGTTGTTGGTCATTTAATTATCTCTCTCTGACAACCACCAAACATAGAAGCCAGGCAATGTGGTCCTCCTGCAAACAAATCAAACTGATAAAGCAACAAGGGTTAAAGCTGGGCTAGGTAATGTTGGGGAGCTAGCAAGATGTAAAAGTAGCGCCTGTTTTGGCTCCTCCCCTTCTGGTTTTGCTCCTTGCGTGATCCGAGGCTGTTTTCTGACCTCCACCAAGGAGGTGATGTTTTTACCGATGTTTATCTGTTGTGTTCAAGATAACTCAAAAAGTTACAAATGGATTTTAATTCAATTTTCAGGAGTCCTTGTAAATGTGAAAAGGAAGAACTGATTTAATTTTGGTGGCGATCCAGATCACCGTTTGGATCCAGGACCTTTTTAAAGACCTTGGTTGAGATTTGCACTCTGAGTCCTTTTCTAGTTCGCAGGTTTTCCCACCAAGGATTTTCTCTTTCTCGGCTGTTTAGCAGGAGGAGGCAAATAAACCAGAGCCGTGTCTGGAAATCCTTCCTGCATTTTCTCAGCCATGTTTGCCTTCCGAGTTTCTTCTTCACTACTTTGTATTTTCATCCTAACACGCTGTTTATATGCAGGGTGTGGCTATCAGGTATGCACTGCAGGAGGGGAGCCGGGAGAAGAAGCTATGAAATATAAGAAATGAACAACTTCATTTAGACCCGAACGTTTGGATTGTTCAGAGTTTTTACAGATTTACAGTAAACTGAGGGCTCTAACTATGTTTCTTATTGTTCATGATTACAGAATGTACAGACTACTATCAGGACGAGGAACCACTTCACCCAGAGCAGGATTACCTACCCCACCTTTAAAGCTTGAACAAACTAGTCTTTCAGGTTGTGAGATGGTGAAAAATGTGAATTTCAACAAAAAAAATCAATGGACAATCACACTGTGTGGTTAAAGACCAGTCTGTCCTGAGTACAGACTGTCCGTTGCGTCACGTTAAAATTACACGCACGACATGCAAGACAGTCGTTGTGCTCACAAAAACTGAGAAATAATCAGATTCCATCATCCAGATGATGCAGGAAAAACTTGTTTCGATAAAACTCACAAAGGTTGGCTGATCTGCAGTGTGTTGCCTAGAAAGAAACCACAGTGCAGACATGATGTAGAAACAGGCTTGTTGTCACGTTGTTTGTCCACCGCAGGACACACAAGTTGACTTTTCATCTGAAAAAAGTAAGAAAACCCTCAAACCAACAGCAAACCTACTTTGGAGAACAACTCATTAATCATCACCAGTTAAGCTTTAACAGCAATGGGAACGTGTTTATATAACTGTATGTAAAGAAAAGCAGATTTTGCAGAGAAAATCTTCACAATTGGAGCCGACAGCAAGATGACGAAGACGAGGATTAGTTAAGACGAAGCCTGCAGCTGGAAATGACCAGTCTTCCTCTCTTTATGTAACTGGAAGCAGGCTGATGACAGATTACAGACTGTTGATGAAGAAAACACCCTGAAGGCAAAATCTCTTAAATCTTAAACCGCTGCTGCAGTCTCACACTCACACACACACACACACACACACACACACACACACACACACACACACACACACACACACACACACAGGACGAAATATATAAGTTAAAGCTAAAACGTTAACTAAATGGTGTCATCACATTTTTGAGTTTTCTGTTTAAATTGTTGCAATAAAAACTGAATTTTATTGTCATTTAACAGAAAAATGTCCCACAGATCTTGGTAAAGTCTCTGTTGGTGCTGAATGAAACGTTACAAAGTCGGTGTTTAACACGTCCCAGTTTGAACTTTGACAGATTTTCGGCCTGTTTGGAGACATTCTGGACTGTGTTTACTTGACCGCCTGCCTTCACCATGTAGAAGAGTCAATGTTTTGCTAGAATGCAGCAAGAATTCATGCTTAATACTTTCATGAAAGATTCATTAAGCTTGACAGGACAGTTTAGAGCAGCTGCTGAGGCGGCACTCAGAACCGCCACAGATGCAGTGGAACTGCAAATGTCCTTGAACGTTTTTGTGTAAGAGTCCTTTTCTCACATCTGTGGTTTATCACCTGGTTGCATCAGGTGACGGTTGGCTGGTTGTATATATGGACATGTGTCTCTGTGTGCATGTCTGAAGAAGGGCTGGTGCCGAAACCTCACATTAATACTCTAAGAAGCCTTTTCTGCTTTAATTCTTCATCTTTAATGACCTTTTGGGTCCAGCACCAACCATTACTCAGCTGTCTGGAGAAATACTGAAACCACACAGGAGTGTGATGTCCATGACACACAGAAATCATCAGTCAGAGGTGCCTTCATGCAGGAGAAGATCTGCACTTGGACTAAATAGATATTTGCATCTGAATCACTTCTGATTTCAGAGTTAGTGAAACATTACAAATGACATCATGGCAGCAAGATTTAATGTAGAGTCCTGGATCTGATGCAGACCTGCAGGACAGGATGACTGATGATGATGATGATGAGGAGGAGGAGGAGGAGGAAGATGATGACTCCAGCAATGAATATTTTAAATTCCAAAAGTTTAAAAGTTTGCTCATTTCAAATGCAATTAAATATATTCATATCATTGTGGGTTTTATGTCTTTTTATGTCACATATGATGCTGTGTGATAGTAAATTATTTTCTCTAAAAACAAGTGATATAAAACCTAAAAAAGAAAAGAAAAGAAAATTAAAATAATAATAATAATTACAATAATAATAATAATAATAATAATAACAATAAAAAATAAAATAATAATAATAATAATAATAATAACGGCAATAAAAAACAATAAAAATAAAATATTAATAATACTAATACTACTACTACTAATAATAATAACAAAAACATTTATTCAGGATTAATTCTACATTTATTATTGTGAGATAAGCTGCTAAGATATTCTAAATAACCCTAAAATCCCTGCAAGGAAATTTCAGTCCAGATAAAACTTGACAAGCTAAAATTGACAGTATTTTAATGGTTAACAGTGAAAAAAAAGAAAAGAAAAAAATCTATAGTGGCTAAACAGGAAGTAAATAATTCGTCCATTTTCTGAGCATGAACAACATTAAATTACTGAAACAAGATGGCGTCTCCAAACAGCACATGATGATGTGATCAAATATCACACGGACGTGGGAAAAAGTAAAATGTCTCCTGCTAAAGATCAACATGTATGAACCAAAGTCTGCCATGACACATCTGACTCTCACTAGGACCATCTACAGGCTGAATTTTCCATCTACATGACTGAGGGAATGAGAATAAGAGTGGAGACGGAGGTTGTTTTGGACCTGAAACGAATCCATCAGAGAGATTGGCGCCGCAGCCTGAAAACAAACACACGGACTCGGACTGCGTCACGCCCTCGTGGCTCCCCTGCTGTTGACCCACCCTCTCATCTCCGTCTGAATCTTTGTTTCCACCCCATCTTCAAGTCTTTTTCCCCTGGTGACGTGTTGGCGTTCAGTACTAAGCAGCAGCAGAGGAAAGAACCACAACACGAGTGGATTTTCTACAGAGCCGGTCATCAGACTTTTGATCTAAATGCTTCTTGATAATGCGAGTCAGTCACAACCAAGTCCAGGATTTTATTTCATTATTATTATTACAGCAACAAATCCACTGCTGCACATTTTAACTGAACTGATCTACGTTCCTACCCTCACATATGGTCATGAGCTGTGGGTCATGACCGAAAGAACAAGATCTTGTATACAGACAGCTGAAAGGAGTTTCTTCCTCAGGGTAGCCGGGCTCTCCCTTAGAGATAGGGTGAGGAGATCAGTCATCCTGTAGGGGCTCAGAGTAGAGCCGCTGCTCCTCCACATGGAGAGGAACCAGTTGAGGTGGCTCAGGCATCTGGTCAGGATGCCTCCTGGACCTCCCTGGTGAGGTGTTCCAGTCACGTCCCTCTGGGAGGAGACCCCAGGGAAGACCCAGGACACGCTGGAGGGATTATATCTCACAGCTGGCCTGGGAACGCCTTGGGATCCCCCCCACAGAGTTGGCAAATGTGGCTGGAGAGAGGGAAGTCTGGGCTTCCCTGCTTAGGCTGCTGCCTCCACAACCCGACTCCGGATAAGCGGCAGAAGATGAATGGATGGATGGAAATAAAACTCTTTCTTTGACTTCTTGCAGCTTTACCTGAGCTTTGTTCTCCTGGGTTGTTTCAACATCACGCCGATACCTGCCATATGGTTACCTGCAGTAATGAGTCAGGAAACGTGGCGACATAATTTCCTCTCAGGCCAATGAGGAGAAACTAGTAAAGATCGGTTGATTGCAGATGATGGATCGAGCTGTCTGAATCGTCTGTGTGAGCAGCAACAGACGGTACAGGGGATGGCGGTCAATGATTGGCTCATGTGAGGGATGCATGCCTGACTGGACAGAGCCAGGTGAGCGTTGCTCAGAGAGAGCGATAGTAAAAGACGACCCAACAAGTTGGTCCTTCTGGGAAACGTGTCTTGCTCTGTCGCTTTGCTTCCTCTGACAACATCCTGTCGGGTTTCTTTGCTGACTGCTGAAAATGGCCAGCGTGCTATAAGCTGCAGATGTGTGACGTTACAGCTGCAATGTTTCATCCACACATAAACATGTTTCATCCACACATAAACATGTTTCATCCACACATAAACATGTTTCATTCACACATAAACATGTTTCATCCACACATAAACATGTTTCATTCACACATAAACATGTTTCATCCACACATAAACATGTTTCATCCACACATAAACATGTTTCATCCACACATAAACATGTTTCATTCACACATAAACATGTTTCATCCACACATAAACATGTTTCATTCACACATAAACATGTTTCATCCACACATAAACATGTTTCATTCACACATAAACATGTTTCATCCACACATAAACATGTTTCATTCACACATAAACATGTTTCATCCACACATAAACATGTTTCATCCACACATAAACATGTTTCATCCACACATAAACATGTTTCATCCACACATAAACATGTTTCATCCACACATAAACATGTTTCATCCACACATAAACATGTTTCATTCACACATAAACATGTTTCATCCACACATAAACATGTTTCATCCACACATAAACATGTTTCATCCACACATAAACATGTTTCATCCACACATAAACATGTTTCATCCACACATAAACATGTTTCATCCACACATAAACATGTTTCATCCACACATAAACATGTTTCATCCACACATAAACATGTTTCATCCACACATAAACATGTTTCATCCACACATAAACATGTTTCATTCACACATAAACATGTTTCATCCACACATAAACATGTTTCATTCACACATAAACATGTTTCATCCACACATAAACATGTTTCATCCACACATAAACATGTTTCATCCACACATAAACATGTTTCATTCACACATAAACATGTTTCATCCACACATAGACATGTTTTCATGTGTGAGTGGATCCAGTAGCTTAGTTACCAGCGATGTAAATGTGTTTTTTTTATTACATATTTATACTTTATAAAAGGCCTCATTCAAAGAGAATGAAAACTTTATTGTAGTAGGAAGATTAAATACCAATAGACCTGTAGATTTGAATGATTTATATATTTATTTTCTGTCATTGACCTTTGATTTGGTAACACACCAAAACAGATTTACAGCAGAAACAGATGTGTGCTACTCAGCTAAAATATGTTGTTAATGTGAAACACGTCATTATGAAACCCGTTCACACGGCAGACTGTATGCTGCCAAAATGTACCATAAAAGTTAGGTTCTGAGTGATTATTGTTAACAATAATAACAATTAAAACAACATGCTGGTTAAAGTGTTGCTCAGTTAGGTGTTCCCCCACCTGTAGCTGTCTTCATCGTTAAATGATGGTTGGATATAAAACGCACCGTTTTGCCTAACGAAAGGCTTATCTGGCATTGCTGCTGGATGCGATGCATATGACCAGCAGGACTTATTGGACCATGATGATGTATGGATCGTGAGCCGGTTCTGACTGCCCCGTGATTTGCTCCTGGACCTCAGGCCTGGTTTTACAGAGACGCACCAGGAGGCACGTCAGTCCGTTTGCAGATGGTGACAACACTGGTTTATCTGTCAACCGCCGCCTTCCAGAGCGAACTGGCTGATCGGTAGGGGGGTTTCGGTGTTACCCTTCAGCCATGATGTGTTAGACGGTAACATTGGTTTGTCACAACGATACGTTCACGTTCCATGAAACATGAGGACCAACTGTTAATCACCTGTGATGGAGACGTGCTGCTTGGCGGTGTAGTGACTGATGGCCTGGGTCTACCCATGCAACACACAGCAGTGTGAGACCCAGACCTGAGGCTGGAGGACAACTGGCGACTAGAAATGCCAACTATATAAACACACAGCTGCAGGTCCCAACCCATTGTCCAACCTTGCAGGAGACAGTGGACATCCCGTCAACCAATGGCTGCTCACTTCTATTCCCAACAGCGAGGAACTGAAGCCCACTTGCACCACAGCCAGGACTGCTGTGGTGAAGTCGGTCATTGGGCTGCCACAGGATAAAGCCGGTGTCACACACCTGCAAATGCGCCGTCTTCTCCGTTACAGAAGATGGCGTGTCAGGAGAACATGCCGTAACCACCAAGTTGTCCCTAATCTCGATTTGGATCAAATGCTGCAGCTGTACGGCAGCGTCTCTGAGTGGTAAAACGTTCGCGTTGTCTGTTTCTCTTCAGTGTTACGTCCATTTCAGTCCAGACTGTCTTTGTTTCCCACAATGCCTTGGTCATCTCGCCAGTGGCGCCTCTGTGAAGACGAAGCTTCTACTGCAGTTCCAGCTGCAGGACCACCAACACAGCTGGAACACCCAGAAACTACGGAGAAATATTATTTAACCCTTTATGGGGCAAATGACTATATTTTCTTTCATATTCAGCATGAAACTGTTGTTTTTATTAATGTACCAACAGAATGGAGGCTTTTGTTCATGCCAGAAGGACATTTTCAGGTTAAAATTTCTAATTTCAAGGTATTTCATTGGGTGCCATATAAAGGGTTAACACTAAATAAACAGATTCCTCTCACATCTCCACATGTTCATTATATAATCTAAAACTAAGGAATGAATTGTTTGCTTAATCTGGTGCCTCATGTCCAACAGGATCTCAATCTTCCCAAAAAGTTCAGCTTCTTCGCTCTCCAGATTCATCTGAAGGTAGATGAATATTTATATTTATTTACATGACCTTTGAAGGCACCGTGTGGTCAAATAAAAGAAAAATACATGCAAACATATGCACTCCATTTCCAGCTGTCTATATACGGCACCTGCACTGATCTTTCCTATGCATCATATTTATCAGACTTGTCTTGCACAGTGTGTTTGATTTTAATCTAGCAGCGCGCAAAGACCAACTTTCCAATTGCAGAAAATAAAAATGAAAGCAGAGTGAAGCTCGAGCACTGATTAGTGACCAAAAAGGGAAAAAATAGAAACAACATCCCTCTTACATAATCCATAAACCTTAACACAAATCCAAACGTTTAAAGTTTTTTGTAAGATAAATATTGTTTATGGATTGGTGGTCAAACAAAAGGATGCAACAGATTTTATTTAGCATCCAAAACAAAAGAAAGTTTGGACAAAATAAAAGAAAAGAACAAACACATGTGCCATCCTCGCCTCAGGAAGTCAGCGTCATGCACATGCATTGAGCTTCACAGAGCCATTAACGCTGCAGTCAGAGTCACAAAACTAAACCATGAAATATGATTGAGCTTTACAGATGCAGAGAAGGAGGGGGGGGCAGCTGCCACAGCGCGAGGAAGCGGCGCTGAGACCAGAGACGACAGATGGATAAACTGATGCAGCTGTGTTATAACGTCTGACAGAAAGAACGCAAGACGGAGAGCAAAATGTGTGCTGGCAAATCTAAGATTTATCTGGGCTTCGTTTTATAAGTCGTGGCCAAGCGGTGCTCCAAAGCAGAAGTCAGAAGCTGTCGGTCCCAAAGACCCGACTGCATCACAGCACTTGTGTCCACGCGAGTCCGGCATCTATGGAGGGATATCTGAGATTTCCTGTTTACTGCAGCTGGACAGCAGACCGCTTACATCTGTCTGTACGAAAAAGCCTCTTTTCACAAATTAAGACACTTCTTAAACAGTCAAATAAAAAGAAAACGCACAGAACTAATCAATTATTCATTCATTCTCCAAACCGCTTAGTCTGATTAAGGGAAGCTGGAGCCTATCCCAGCAGCCTGTGGGCGACAGGCAGGGTACACCCTGGACAGGTCGCCAGTTCATCGCAGGGCCACACAGAGACAAACAAGTCACTGCTATGGGTAATCTAGAGTAACCAATGGACCTACCATGCATGTTTTTGGACGGTGGGAGGAAGCCGGAGTACCTGGAGAGAACCCATGCATACATGGTGAGAACATGCAAACTTCACACAGGAAGACCAGTGTCCAAACCCAAACCCTTGAACCAGCAACCTTCTTGCTATGAGGCCACAGTGCTAACCACCCTGCAACCCTCTGATCAATTATTTTTATCAATATATGCACTTGCAAAGAATGCAAGAACCTCATTGAATATTAATGAAAGTTATATTTACATTCAAATTAGATGCAAACATCTTTTAAAGGAAAAGGTTTGGAAGGAGACACTTCAGAGATGCACAGTAACCAACAACAACTGTGTTTTCTACAGAATAATGCTCCCGATAGGTTTCAGCTGCGTAATGTTCAGCGACAGGTCAAAGCAGCGTAGCTTAGCGAACATGCTAGCAGTTAGCAGCTTGTAGCTCGCTAAAGCTTTGACAATGATGTCAGAGAGGGTTGAACTTTATGTAAAGTAATAAAAGAAAAGCCAGAGTCCACTTGTTTGTTTTTTTTTCCACCAAATTAATGTGAACCACTTACAAGAAAGACTCTGATAAATGCAGCAATAAAGTGATTTCAGAGCTGATTGTGAGATGCCGCTATTAAGTTTCCTTTAGATAAAGCATGCTGCCGTGCCATTTGTTATGTAAACCTGCACCAATCAGCCCACATTAGCCTGAGATTCAACAGGCTGCTGGGCAGATGCAGAGCTACGGATCTGCAGTCTACATAGCTGATATGAACCTAAACAGAAATGCTGTGTTGGTTTTTACATTGTGTGATGAACACCTGGAAGGAACGGGAATATTTTGCTTTATTTTAGGTTAAAATGCAGCCCCTGCTTGTTGCTTCCATGAAGAAAAGGGTGAAAAAATCTTGAGTTTCAGGAGTTTCCAGCCAAACAAAAAAACCATTTCTCTTTTCTATATTTTATTTGTGGGCCGTAAGCTGAGTGTTGTTTGCTGGGTATACTTGTTGGGTATTACTTCAATCAGCACTATGAAATCAACAGAGAAGCCTTTCAGTCAGACGTGGCTTGACTTTTTGGGGGGGTGCAAGAGGAAATGAATGAGGATTTGGGGTTATTAAGAATAAGTGTGAGCAGATTTTCGATGACGGTATAATGAAAACAAAGCAATTTGAAAAGATTTAATGAAAGATGAAAAGGCAGCATGTTTCAGATTAAGTATATTTATCATCTGTGCTTCAATACATCCTCTTTCAGTTCAAGTATCAGAACTCAATAAAAAGTTTGGTGAATGAAGCTTCAGATGAAGGGACCATGACACCTGCAACTTTTTTTTTTTTTTTTTTTTAAATAAAAACAGAGTTTTCCCTTCCTGCTTCTATAATAAGGAATTTAACTGGCAGACAGGTCCTTTTTTATTAAAGAAATTTGATCCATTGATTGTCAGCAGTGGGATTACATTCATAAATGGAGGAGTTTTGGCATTTTGCACTGTTCAGGTGTGTGTTAATGCTAAAGAGGAAAGACATTGGCGAAGATCTTAGACAAGCTGTTGTTGCTGCTCATCGGCCTGGGGAGAGTTATAGAAGTCATCTCTGAACTATTTGCCATCTTTCATTTTCCTCACATGTAAACCTCTCAGTGACCAAACTCTGTTGTTTATCATGCATCTCACAGTTCCATATATTCCAAATGAAGCACATCGCACCCAGACTGCAGGTCTACTTGTGGTTCCAGATTCTCCAAAAGTACGATGGGAGGAAGAGCCTTGGGCTATCAGGCTCCTCTCTTATGGAACCAGCTCCCAGTCTGGGAGGCAGATACACTCGCTACTTTCAAGATCAAGCTTTAGAACGTCCTTTTTGATAAATATTATAGTTAGGGGTCTCATCATTCCTTGTTATGCTGCCATAGGATTAACCTGCAGAGGGGCGTCCCATGATGCACTGAGCACTTCCTTTTCATCCAGCTGCTCCTCATCTTCTATGTAGAAAAACAGTGTGACATTATGGGCATCATTAATGTATTTCTCCTCGTCTTCCTGGATAAAAGTTGCACCAGCGCAACCAGTCCAGGCAGATGGCTGCCCTCCGTTCTGCCAGAGGGGTTTCCTTCCTGTTAAAAGGAGGTTTTTTCCTTCCCACTGTTGCCATGTGCTGCTCAGGATGGGGGATCGGATCAAAGTCCAGATCCAATGCAATCTGTTGGTTTTCCTTATTTAGGCTTTTTATTATGAACTGACTGGAATTGATTGGTCTGTAAAGAGTCCTGAGATGACAATGTTGGGAAGTGGTGCCATACAAATAAAGCTGAAAAGAACTAAACATTCACAAGTGGAGAACATTCAAGCCTTCTTTCTAAATGGAACAATCCCAGTGAGTTCACTGCAAGGCGAGACTAAAAAGGTCCAACAGATAAACCGCAGTCTGTTCAGATCTCAGTTAGCATTTTAATGTTTTCTTTTAGAGGAAACAGAGAAAAATAGAGACTTGTTGGGAGGGATAACCACAAGAAATCCTCACACTAAATTACAACATGGCTGCTTTCTAAGAAACAACACACAAGGTCTTTAGACAAGACTAAAGTCTAGATGTTTGCTAATAACGTACACCTCAGTAACTGTGTGGGGATCGTGGAGCATAAACGCCTCTGCATATCAGTATGTTTGTGTCAAATATGAGACTATCTGCCTGCAAGCTGAGGTTTGGTCAAAACTGGACCAAGCAACGGGTCCAGATCCCCAAAACTGGACCAAGCAACGGGTCCAGATCCCCAAAACTGGACCATGCAACGGGTCCAGATTCCCAAAACTGGACCATGCAACGGGTCCAGATACCCAAAACTGGACCATGCAACGGGTCCAGATTCCCAAAACTGGACCATGCAACGGGTCCAGATCCCCAAAACTGGACCATGCAACGGGTCCAGATACCCAAAACTGGACCATGCAACGGGTCCAGATACCCAAAACTGGACCATGCAACGGGTCCAGATCCCCAAAACTGGACCATGCAACGGGTCCAGATCCCCAAAACTGGACCAAGCAACGGGTCCAGATCCCCAAAACTGGACCATGCAACGGGTCCAGATCCCCAAAACTGGACCATGCAACGGGTCCAGATCCCCAAAACTGGACCATGCAACGGGTCCAGATCCCCAAAACTGGACCATGCAACGGGTCCAGATCCCCAAAACTGGACCATGCAACGGGTCCAGATCCCCAAAACTGGACCAGATCAGCAACACGATGCACAGCAGAGTCTAGCGTGATGCCATGGCAATGACCTCATGGCTGGAAGTAACAGCAACTATCACATCATTTCAGCAACTTCAAGCATTTAACAGTTTGTTTTTTCATGCTGCTGGTCAAACTGAGTGTCATCTTCAGTGTACAGTAACACGACAAAGCTATAAAAGTGTAATAAAAATGAATGATTTGCAAAAACATGAGGAAAGTGTTGAGAGAAGACTCAGAAGTGAAAGAGGGTCCGCTTTCTCCTTTCCCCTGCAAACTTTGGACCAGTGCAGGTGTTGGGAAGTGAAAGAGGCAGAATATTTAGTTTCCCAGGACTTATCTGTTTGACGTGCAGCCTGAAGAGACGAAGATGGAAAACACACACGGACACATGAGAGGAGAGGCTGGAAGGTCACCTACCATGTAGTAGAAATGCATGTCGGCTCGCACAGCTCAGTCTCACACGTGCACGGCTGAGATGGTGGATGTGAACGCAGGCGGTCCATCCAGCAGGAGCATTAGTCACTCTGGGTGTGTGTGTGTGTGTGTGTGTGTGTGTAGCTCAGGTAGACCAGAGTAAAGTAAAAGTTCCTCCTCTAAGTCTCCTTCTGCCTTTTCAGCTTCTTCTTCTCTTCTCTAATGCTGCTGGGTTTTTTTCTTCTCTCTTGCACTTGACGTTACCTCCCCCCCTCTCTCCCTACTCCCCCCTCCCAGCCCTCCCCTGTTATTCTCCTCCCCCTCCTCCTCCACCTCCTCCCTCCCATGTCCGTCCCTTTTCTGTGTTTTGGTTCCTCTTCCTCTCCCTTTAATGTCTCTATTTTCTCCTCTTTGTTTTCTTCTCTTCCTCTTCTTCATCAACGTTTATTTTAATCTCATTATCTGTCGTGTCGTCGTCGTTTCAAAACATTTCAGTTGTGTGGAAATTAATTATTAATTAGTAAAACATCTGAGGCATCAGATGTGAGTTTTCATGCTTCTCTTAATTGCAGATGGTTGTCAGTTCTTCCTGTGCTAGCTGCTCTGCGTGTGTGTGTGTGTGTTTATAGATAGTGTGGCATGCTCTCTGCTGTCAGAAACAGGAAGAATAGTGCTGACGAGAAAGCCTCTTCCTCTGTGTGTGTGTGTGTGTGTGTGTGTGTGTGTGTGTGTATGTACCATCCTGCATCAGCAAAATGATCAAATGCATGAGTGTGTGTACTTATCTTTATAAGGAAGTGTATTCACATAACATTTTCCTCAGCCGTCCATCTCTAAAACCGAACTAAGACACAGAAGCCGAGCGCTGACCTGAAAGCGTCGGGGTGTGAAGCTCACACCCTGAAAATGTCCTCATTAATAATTCTGAATAAAAAAATTCAGAATGAACGTATTCTACGAGTTTACATGAAGATATTAATTCTGAATGAATGTTTACATGAAACACGTCCTCACTTAATTCCTCTTTAGAGCGGCGGGTTGGGAAGGGTTCTGATTGGACAGAAGGTGCACGTGACGTATGACGTATACCAGAAATAAACAAAGTTGTCTCCCTGCTTCTCGTCTTTTTAGTCGTAACTTGTAAAAAATACATAATAAGTACCAGTTTCGCTACTATTTTTTATTATAAATGTGAAGTAGCAGCTCAACACGAGCACACTACTTCACTTTCTGCAGCAACTGAGAAGGAGAAGAAAGATAGACCACCGAACACGGGAGGTAAAACAACGTGCGTCATCGGGACAGGACAAGGTAACGAGCATGCTCAGAACGACCGGAGTTAACTTAGGAGTGGGATGAAGGTTTACATGACAGAGGAATTAAATAGATCAGAATTAAAATGCGAATAAACCAGACACTTACATCGGAATTAAGTTTAATTCCTAATAGAAATTTGCGCTAGGAATTAAGTGTTTACATAGTCATTGTTTATCAGTTTAAAGCGGCATTAACTTTTATTCGGAAGTAAACAGGAATTAAAACTCCAAGTCATAATTGTCTAGAAATTATCAGTCTGTCATAAAGACAGACTGACGAGGACAGACACATCTCTGGCATTCAGCTGATAAAATGCATGTGAACGTATCCATCATTTAAATTAGCCTGCTAGCACACATCAGGCAGTCACAGCTAGCCGACAGCATTTCCATCGGCTCGACACACATCCAGGACGAGCTACGTGTGAGTTACGAGGAGGGTAAATAACGACGTCTTTCAACCATTAACACCATCTTAAAATAATGGTCTAAGTTGTTTATTTCAAGGTTTGCTAAAAACTCAACCAGAAAATCTTTTGGTGGTTTTTTTAAAAACTTCCTAAAAAAATTACTTTGATACTTAACAGACTATGAATTAAGAGGGAGATGATGTGAAAAAGGAAGCAAAACACTGCACTTGTCTCGGTCACTAAGCAACTAAAGTCAAGCAACTTTTCTTTCACCAGATAATTACGTTTCCCAAAAACAAAGAATGAAGAAACAGAAGATGATTCACCCTGATGTGTCACAGACGAAGTGTCAATCGTGCAACGAGATCTGTTCACGACAATGCTTCATTAAAAAGTCTTTCGGTTTCATCGGAAAAGTTAAAACGATACAATATAGACACTGCATGTGGCAAACAGTCACTTATATGTAAATAAATAATGGAGAAAGAAAGAAGCTCATTCAGCCCCACTTTCAGAGTTGTGTGTGTGTGTGTGTGTGTGTGTGTGTGTGTGTGTGTTTAACTACATAGATAAAAACCAACAGTTTGGATGGGTCAGTAAACACAAAGGTCTTTCAGCCAACTTAGTAGAAAACACAACGAGGCTTCAGATGAACGAAGCTGCTGGCTGCAGCTGCAGACCAACAAACAGGCAGCTTGGATCTGAGAAAACTGCTGAAATGAAGAAACTATACACACATAACTAAACTTACGGTTTGAAAGCTGGTGAAGAATAAGAGAAGTGGTGGCCCCCGTCGTCTCTGTGGAAACAGCATAAACAGCTGAGAAAAGTCCAAGTTCACACACAACTCAAAAGCTTTTACTCACCACAACTTTTTTCTGGCCGAACGACGTCTTCACAGAGGAAAAGTGGAAGTTTCTACCTTAAAGAATGTAATGAAACATATTTATTAATTTCTATGCAGTCATAAATGTCTGTCATAAGTTCTTCTTCTTCTTCTGTTGGATCCCGGACAGACAGGATGAGACTCTTGCCCCATCTAGAGGCACAAAGTGGAATTACAGGAAGCTATAATCCCCCTCCCCAGTTTTCCCAAGTTGTTTCAAGTTCATCTGCAGTTTTTTTCACATGACTGGTACTTTGGTCAAATCAGCTGATAGCTACAGCTGTATTTTTATATTTTAAACATATTTCTACATGTGCATTTTAAAATATTATAGTTTAGTTTTGTTTTGTTTTTTTTCCAAAATGAGAAAATACAAACTTATGTGACGACGCGGCGTTTCTGGTTTCAACTCATCTTGGTTTTAGGATGAAAAAGAAAAAAACTCCAATCCTGAGGAAGTGTTTCTGAGATTAAATGAGCAATATTTGAACCTAAAATCAATCTTTGTTTAGCTCTCTTACTCTGTTGCCAGCTGTCCATATGGTTGATTAGTTTTTAATGTTTTCTGCATTTTCTGTACAAACTGTACATATTCTAGACAAGGCTGTACTGACATTTTTCCACCACTAAAGGACTCCAGAGACCAGTAAAATGAATAAATAGTCACCGTGGGTGTGTTCTTGTTTTTGTTATCACCCATGGCCTGGACTGATATAATTACTGGCCTCGTTGGGACTAAACATCCTGGTGGAAGCAAAGTCATGTCTGGAGTCCGTCTTTGTTTATTTAAACTGAACCCCAGACTTTAATAAGTGTATTTGCACTAAACACTTTGTTTCCAGTATTTTTATACAAAAAAAATCACCATTACTTTTGTTGTTTTGATAGATGATTCCACTGCAGCCCTCACCTGGTTTTGTAACACACATCAAAATGTCTCAAGTCAGAAACTGAAGCGATAAACAGATCATCAAACTTATTCAAAACATACAAAATACTTTGGTGAAACCTGAACAGACACAAGCGCGGGGGCCACAGTTTTACCCCCACAGATGAAAAATGATCTTCAGCTTGAAATTTGATTTGAAGGTTCAAGTTCAGGTTCTGATAGGAGTCAGTCGTCATGGTGAAGCCCTTTTTCTTGGCTAAAATGCATCAGAGCCGATGTCATCAGTCCTACTGAGGGCCACTGAGTTTGTACTTCTGGCAACACACACACTTATGAGGACATTAGCTGACAAAGCGAAAGGATTTCTGCCGGATCTTTCAGTTTTAGCTGCAACAAAAAAGATTTCCATAAAAGACCTGCAGAGAGAAGGCAGAGCGCTGTGAAGCAGGTGAAGACGAGTCCGTTCTGGAGGGAAGTGGAGCTAATGATGAAAACAACCATGATGCCTGGATCTCTGAGGGCTTCAAGGATCTTCATGCAGACACAGACATTGGTTTTAGACTCATTCCAGGTTGGAACCCACCTCTATTTACACGTAAAAGCAGAGACCCACGATGACCTAACCCTAACCCTAACCTACGATCACAAATCTTTGACTAGCTCATCGTAAAGTGTTCAAGACTTTTTACATTTTTTTTAGGTCAAGATTCAACAAAGGGCTGCACAGTGGCGTGGTGGTTAACAGCAAGAAGGTTGCTGGTTTGATCCTGGGCTGGGGGAAGGTTTGGTCAGTGGCCTTTGTGTGTGGAGTTGGCATGCTCTCCCCAGGTATGCGTGGGTTCTCTCCGGGTACTCCGGCTTCCTCCCATCATCCAAAGACATGCATGATAGGTTAATTGGTTACTCTAAATTGCCCCTAGGAGTGAGTGTGAGTGGTTGTTTGTCTTGCGTGGCCCTGTGATGGGCTGGTGAGCTGTCCAGGGTGTACCCTGCCTTTCGCCCGGAGACAGCTGGGATAGGCTCCAGCTTCCCTGCGACCCTTCATTGGAATAAGCAGTTAGGATAATGAATGAAGATTTAACAACTCTGCTGCGACTCTATTAAAATCTTTAAATGATAAATAGAAAACTGTTTTTCACTATGTGTCAGACTGACAACATGCACATTATGATGTTCAGGTTTTCAGTTGCTAGTTGATACAAATAGCTAATCGGCCAATCACACGGCAGCAACTGAATGCATTGAGGGAAGTTCACACTGAGCATCAGGATGCGGAAGAAACGGGACTTATGATACTGTGAACATGGCGTGCTCATTGGTATCTGATGCTCTGAGTATTTCTGCTGATCTGCTGGGATTTTTACACACAGCCATCTCTAGGGCTTCCACAGACATGTCTGAAGAAGAAGAAGTACTATCGTGTTGAAGTCAGAGGTCAGAAGAGACTTGGCAGACTGGTTGGAGATGACAGAAAGACAACAGGAACTTAAGTAACCACTGGTTAAAATCAACAGATGCAGAATGTTTTCTCTGAATGCACAACATGTTGAACCTTTTAGCAGATGGTCTCCATCAGCAGAAGTCCACACTGGGTTCCTTTCCTGTCAGCTAAGAACAGGAAACTACAATTCACACACACTCGCCAGAACTGGACATTGCTGGTCTGATGCTGGTCGACACCTCATTCAGATGGTAGGATCAGAATTTGGTGAAAACATAAAAGCATGGATCCAACCCACCCATTACTGCTGGTGGGGGTGCAATAGTATGGGTGCTATCAATCACAGTTTATCCATCTACTGATGGCAAATTATCTCCAACTGGTGACAATGAGCTCACTGTGCTCCAGTGGTTTCCAGTCGCCAGATCTTAATCTACCAGAGCAACTTTGTGATGTAGATCAAATAATATGTCTTAATATGGACCCAAATCTCTGGTAAAGGTTTCCAACACCTTGTCAAATGTACGACATCAAGAATTTAGGAAGCAGTTCTGAAGGCAAGAGGAGGTCCAACCCAATACTAGCAAGTAGTAACTAATAGAGTGGTTGTGTGTACTGCATGTCTAACAGTAAGTTATCACAGATATTATGTGATTGTCTGTGAAACTCCATAAACTTACCTATACCAATGTTCCTCTCTGCAAAAGGACCAGCATGCTCAGGAAACAGCTGGTCATTCTGAGAGAAAGACCAGCTGCACTACTCTGCAGCGAGACCTCATCATGTGGCCTGGGGAGGAGAAGAGAGTCCTGCTGATACAGCTGAACATGCCTGGGAGAAGAACAGTACAGCTGCAGTTTTTCTTCAGTACTCCGAGCCAGCAGCAGAGTGTAGAGGGGCTGGCTGGAAAGCCAGGGTTTACCCCCTGATGGTAGACTATTGGGGACCAGTTTACAACCAAGCTGCTACAAGGTGAAGGTGTGGAAGGCTCAAGTCTGAGGAAAGGAGGTGCTGGGAGAGGACATGGAGAAAGGACACTACTGCTACTGGATACGTTGAGGAGACATTAGCTGGGAGAGGGTCTGGGCTGCAGACTGGAGAATGAGGCAGGGCTAGATGTTGGACGGAGCTGGATGTCCAACCCCACCCCCTCAACCTTTAGATTGGATTAACTCTAACCCTAACCCTAACCCAACCCAACGCCCATTTGACATCTAACTCTGCCCAATATCCATTTTGATTGGATTAACCCAAACCCAAACCCAACCCAACGCCCATTTGACATGCAACTCTGTCCAATGTCCAGCTCCATCCCATTCTCCAGGCTTGCTGTGGGTCAAAACCCAGTGAAAGGAGCATCAGGGACATCCCCAGTGTGCCACTCGTCCCGCCGCTGGGGAATGTACTGGGTTAAAGGGCGAAACGTCCGTGAAAGGCAGCGTCTAGCTGATGATGACCCTTCAGCAGACTTAATGGCGAAGCTGCGACAACCAAAGAGGCCAAAGCAGAAAACGCCACTAAAATATGAGCCAAGACCACACAACATCCTGTCATCCCATCATAAAGAAATGGTTTTTAGACCAGTTAGACAGTTTTCAAGGATGAAATTGATGAGGTGGGTGCCTGTTTTTCCCTCAAGTAACATTCGGTAGTGAAAGCAAGTGAGAAAGAAAGCACACCAGCCAAACATCTCGTTTTTAAGCAAGAAAAATAATTTATTTATAATGATATTATAATTTCATCACATTGGCATTGCATAGCTGCAGAGGGAAGCGTTTGTGTGTGACGCCACCTCGCAGCTACAGATCACACCAGAGGATATGGCAGGAAAACAAGGATATTTAATACATACACGAAATATTCCTTTAAATATGTCTTTTTTTTTCCATTGAGGAATATAAAATATAGAATAATTCCAATAGCTGTCTATGTCTTTGTGATCATCTCTGCCTTCATGAGCTGCCTGCACAGCAACGACACTGGCGTTTAAACTGGATATCGGGTTTGTTTGTTTCGCTCTGCTTGGAGTGATGGATGCCCCTGAAACACAAGTCATGGGATTAAATTTATAGCCTTCAACCGTTCCAACTGGCACCAAACTGGAGCTGTTATTATCTGGAGGTACGAATCACGTAGAAAACATTGGTTTCTGACATTAAAACCTTATTTATCTGACATCTTGTTTAAGTATCTTATCTTTTATTTAAGGGGATGATTTCTTTATTTTGAAGGATTAAATTTCAAACCAGTTGGTTTCAAGTCAAACCTTTGACACAAGCCAGACCTCCAGCAGTTCGGCACTGCGTTGTGCTTGACTTTAAGCAGGGCTTGCTAAGAATCTGTCACTTCGATTTGGACAGCAGGTGTCTTAATAATTAGCTTTTTCTGTGCTGAAGATTTTCTTGACATTATGTGCAAACTGTGTCAGCAGAACACACGGTGCCAGTCTGCTTATGAGCTTGTTGATGGAACAACAACGCAGGCTCTGGATGTTTAGCAAAATGTCACCCATTCTCTGCTGCGCCACTTCTTGGTGCGTAAAAGCATTTTTAAAAAGAGCTGTTAGAAATAAAAACAGATGGAGGTAAAATGTGTTGGAAACAGCAATTTTCTTTTTCTCATACTGATACCGACTTTGGTCCACCATTTGGTCTCATTGTTCCCAACAACCAAATTATTACATAACTTTATATTCTGAATTTTATTTTACTTTCTGAAATTATTCTCACGACTTTCCAGCTTTTCCCCAAAGCTTCTTTTCCATATGCATTCCATGCAAAAAGGCGGCCTGTCCAGACTAAAATAATCACCATTATTGGTGTCCATAAAAGGACACCATGACAGTGTCCTTTTCAGCTTCTTCACACCTTGTGGAAATTTCCTGGGGATGCAACCATGAGCATGAAGAGGGCTTTCAGACTGAATATTTTGAGTCAGAATGGCTGAGATACAGCAAGAGAAGGTGATGGAAAAGCTGGTGGAATGTGTGTGAATGGCAGCATGGTGGTCTCCATTTCCTTCCACTTTTTCCCTGCAGCACGCCTACAGATGGTCCGACAGACTGAATATTCACCGTACCCTTTATGTCACGTCTCATTTTAGACAACGGTCGTTTAGATTTGCAGACTTCTTGGAGGCAGAGACAAATAAACTCTTTGGTAGCTTTGAAAATATTGCTCCCATTAGCAATAAATGTGCTTATTTGCCTTTCCCAAAGCAGAGAGGTGGAAAAATGAGCAGTGATGTTCCTGTTGGTTCTACAGCTGCACAATTTAATGATGAACCCAACCTGTGATGCCGTCTCTGCCCCCAAATTAACTACGTCTAACTGTTAACTGTTGGAAAACTCACATCTTTTCTTCTCAATATTGAATGAAAACATTTTTATTTAACAAAAAGCCTCTTTTCTTTTACCCATGTAGCCATGTTGCTGCTTGATTGTACCCTTCGTGGCTTCATGCTTCCAGAAAGTCTGCCACATGTCAACAGAATGTACAAATATGTAAAAACACACGGCGAATTGCTGACAGTGACAGCACACCGGTTTTTAGACTTTTTACTACTACTTTTACTTCACCTATACTTTTCACACTGTTTTTCTAATCCACACAGACATAATCTGCACCAGCTTTTACCGTACTGGGGGTCCATACTCGCATGGTGACTTCAGAAGGAGGACCGGCAAAACGAAGAAGCGAATACAAAGAGAATCATCTGTGAATTTGAGACAATCAGAAACGGAAAAGTAAAGTCTCATGCCAGATTAAAAATCTGAATTTGACAACATCTCGGTGACAAAATCTGATTTTCAGTATCTTTGTCACAACTGTGAGAATAATGCATCCAAAGACACCTCAGTCTCCTTTTTCACAAGGATTCTGACAGTTTCCAAGCCTTTCAACATTTCGCACAACTCAGCCATCGTGTGGGAGGAGGGAAAATAAAACAACTTGTATTATGTTGAGGGTTGTAATTAAAAAAAAGTTTGGGAACAAGTGGTCAACACATCCCATTGATCCTGATGAACATATTTGTTTTGTCTCTGCTGGATTTTTTTTTCCAGAAATCACTTCTCTTTTTCTGCAGCTCCACTTTATGATTTTTACAACTTATCTGGAGTAATTTGGTCTCGCTGATGGAAATACATGCATGTTGTAGCTTTGTATTAATGCAATTGTTTGTAAGAATCTAAGTATGTCTCACCCTTTTCACCTGCAGTGCTCTGATGTTATGGCCCAATATTTGTATGTGCAATACCAAGGCAGCTGAAATAATAATATTTTATATATATATATATATATATATATATATATATATATATATATATAAACATGTAAAAAAAACCCAAAAGAAAATACAATCGGCGTTGCAGCAAAACGCCTGGAATCCAGTATACAAGGCAAACAAACAGATTTTTATAGGATTATCTTTTCATTCACTAAATATTTAAAACAAGCGTCACTTGATGAGTCATCATAAATGCTGATAATTTATGCAATTTTTAAATCCTTTATCAGGTATAAAATACCTGAATGACTGCTGTTGGGAGGGTTTTTTGGGTGTTCGATGTGCTTTTAAATACTATGTTTTTTCCTGTTTTCATCCACAAGGTGGCGCTCCAACTCAGTAGCACCAAGAGACAGTTCACCAATCAGGTGTCGGGAGATGAGAGGTTTCAACTTAAATTTACACAGTCCATCCATGCAGGGATAAGTCAGATGACAGAGCTGAACCACTGCTAAGCGGACAGTCCATGCAGGGATCCACGAGGGATGGTCTCAGGTCTGAGACTGCAGGGTGTTGTATTCACAGTCCAAAAGTCAAGGTCCTTTAAGCAAAAACACATCTCCTATCCATATGTTCACTTATATGTTCATTCATTCACGGCCATTTCATGTCAATTGGATGCTCAAGGAAAATATAAAAAGAAGAAAAGGAAGCGTAACGTAAGCGCTAATAAAAACTGTTTTCTTCACACTTAAACTAAAAAGAACAGCATTTATTTTCTTAACAGTCCTTTCATTGACATTCATCCGGTGTCGTGTGTTCTGCTGAGCTCAAATGCATAGACTGAATGCAGAGAGGGATGGCGAGGAGGGTAGAGGGCCAAACGGAGCGGAGATGAAAGACAGAGAAAGAGGGAAAGGTAAACAGGAGGAGGAAGAGGATGACGTAGGGGAGGAGAGAGTGTGTGCCAGACGACAGGTTCATACTGTGGGAAAGGGAGACAGATGGAGAGTGTGCTCCAGCAGTGATGAAAAGAGGAGGAGAACGGGGAGTGGCAGGGAGTCTGGTGACGCAGACCATCGCTGCAACAGAAGGGACAGGGTGTGAAAGCATGCAAGGCAGGGGTGGGCAAAACAAACAGAGCCTCTTCTACATCGTAATGTCACTGCAACAATGTGGACGGACAGATGGAGGAACATCTTTCAGTCCGTTGCCTGCATTCTCACACAATTCCCTCCATCTCGAAGCGCAAGCTTCTACTGAGATCTCCAAGAGTCCTCAGGGTTCTCTAATTCCCCTCCGTACAGGAAATCCAACAACTCGAGTCATACTGATCCCAGAAACCAGAACGCTTCTGTCATCCTTTTGCCTCTGGAAACTCTTTGGTCCTTGGATTTTGTGTTTTGGCTGCTGAATTCTCATGAGAATTTAAAGGATCCCTGAATCCTTCAGCCGTGAGGGTGAAGATGGTAGTGCTGGACCTGGTCATTCGAATATGTTCACTCTTCTTCATTAAACGATTTAATCTGGAATCATGACATAAAACAGCAGTTTTGTAGCTGTGAAGCCATTCCAGTGATCATTGCTGGAGAACAAATAATCAGACAGAACAATAGACAGCCACCTGATATGATTAAAATCTGTATAAATCTCTTGGTCTCTGGTAACTTTTACCCACTCAACCACAACATTAAGCGATAAAGGAAGCAATGTAAGATTAAACGTGTGATGAGTTGCCAATCGGATATAAAACTCTAACACCGAAGAGGTCACACACATCCGGCCCCTTGCTTCACTTAAGACTTTCCAAGATGGCTGCCTAAGGGGATGTGAGAGGTGGCGCTGCACACACATATTATACACAAATATTTATGACAGGTAATGAGGAAGCACAAAAGAAATAACAGCAAACATAAAAATCAGGCACACATTTTTGCACTCTATCTGTATTTGCTCTGGTTCTCCCACTACTTTTCAGCACTATCTATATGCATACACACACAAACACACTCTGTTAGGTCTGTTTGCAGTTCTCAGTCCTTTGGTCCCCACACTGCAGACCAGAAAATGAATAAAAACCCTGTTTTATAACCAGGCCTGCTTCATACTCTCCTTACAGAAACTCAACAGGCTTTTTCTTGCTAGCCTTCCAAGGTATTATTCATCATTCTGTGTGTGTTGAAGTGTGTTTTCCCTTCATCAAGTGGGCAGTTTGTTATCCGAGCTTCTTGTATGCTATTTTTATAGTCTTTGTATCTGTAAATTTGTCAATAGATGCTTTACATTTATCTTTGTACATGATAAATACAGTATGATCCCATTAAACGTGTACAGTAAATGACCATCTAGCATGTATAAAAAAAGGAGTAGAAAGAATACTATTTTAACAAAATTTTTAAAAGATAATGATTGATGATGAGTTAGAATGCAGCAGCGAAGTGATCACACCATGTAAACGGCCTCTGAGGCCAAAGAAAAGAGAAAGTGCTTGCGTTCTTATGTGCTGTCCATTCACTCGCTGCCTCTGTGGAATGTTTCGTGAAGGTCTGTGTTTTTGTTTCCAGCACGAGCGACAGAATGTGTGACATGCTCATGCCTTGTCCTTGAAGGCCAAAGGCTTACATGCTGTATCTCTTTGTAAATCCTACACTTTCTTGTCAATAATGACAGAACTATTATGGTTTTGCAGTAACCATAGGGATAAGAAGTAACTGGGGATGTCCAAGCGTTGAGTATATTTCCTCTCTTGGTTGCCTAATTGCACCGTCAATGATGGACTCCACAGTTCGTAGAAGGCTACAGGTGTCAGACCCGTAGAGCTGCTGCATCATAGATTTGCTGTAGATGTATTAGATCTTCGCAATTTTATTCCGCTGAGATCTTGGATTACTTAGTTGCTGATTCTCTGTGGTATGGTTAGAGATTCAGATTTGTATACCACTGTCATTATCAGGAACTTTTGTAACTTTATCCTTAAGAAGCCAGAAGTGAAGATATCCATTGTATATCTTTACATTCCCAGTGTCATCTCCACCCACCCATCTACCCAACCAATCCCATTACAAATTCATTCCTAGTGAGAAAAAGGAACTTTCACCTTTCATTGAAAATCCAGTGAGAAGAAAATTTTCTCTTCACTGATGTCTCGAAGAACAGGTTTAACCAGGAACCATAGTGCTCCAAAATTGGGAAGGACCATTTTGTCCAAAAAATATGCTCCAATTTGATTGGACAGTGCAAATGGTCAGTCTTTAGTTGGAGCGATCTAGTCACATGGCTCCATCCTCAGTGGGTGGCAGATTGTAGAATGGGCTGGTAGCTTTGTTAGCAATGAACAGACCCGGTTAACTTCTGTTCACTGATCACTGAGTCTGTCACTCCCAGATGGTGCCTCTCCTCCTTCTGTAGTTGACGGTGTTGTAGAAAACTCTGTGACACGTCGTGCCAGAGGATTTGTGCTCTTCAAAAGCTCCATGGCAGAGACCCTCGCTCCTCCACTCGAAGACTTGCTGCCTTTCTTCTGAAGCAGGGCCATGAAGTTCTCATTGCGGGAGCTCGACCTTTGGCTGCTTCCTAGAGTAAGATTTCTGAGGTCGCTCCCGCTAGTGCTGTGCTTCACTGGCGACACCAGACTCTGGCGGCTTCCGAATGAGTCAGATGGTTCTTTACGTCCCAGAACTTTCCGCTTGGACCTGAAAGAGAAAAGTTGCTCGTTAGAAAAGACTGAGTTAAACCAAAGAAAAAGAAAAAAATCGTCATCATGGCATTTGTTGAAACACAGCTCTGTTTGGTGGCTGTAAAGAAAGCGGACCTGTCATTTCCTTTCTGGCAATATCATCGTCCACTTCAACCTTTCTTGCAAGCAGAAGGGGCTTCAGTGATTCGCAATATTTTTGCAAGACAAGGTCTCAAACATCCATCCTTGTTACGTTATCACCTGGGCGGTTGTCCTACCAGTGAAAGCCAACAAGGCTAGATCACTGAGTACCAACTCAAAACCTGTTAAGCCAGTGTTCCTACACGTATTAGATGTTTCTCTGCTGTAACACAATTGACTCAAATCAAATGGTCCTTAGGAGAGTTGTACTGGACTTGACAACAAGCTGTTTGAGAACCATTGTATTTAGATCAGATGTGCTTCAGGAGGGAAAGATTCAAAACTTGCAGGCCACTGGCCCATGAGGAACATAACTGGTGATCTCTGGGCTTGATGTTCTGTAGTCCATTGAGGACTGGTGTGGTGTTCTTCACGAACAGTAACCAAATCGTTCTTTTCCCCAATCTTTGGAAAAAGTTCCTCAGGAAATCTTTTGAATTCATTATTTAAATTTTGCTCCTCCATCCAGCTGACTCACTCTCTAGTCTACTTCTTTGCTTTGGGGAGAATACAAAAACCAATATTTGGAACTGCAGAAGGAATTCCGTCCTTTCTTGTAAGAGATGAAAACATTGACTCCAGGTCTTCCTTTATTTTTCTATTCTTTTGTAGCTATTTTAAGCACAGCAACAGGTAAAATCATGAACACTTGTTGCTTAGAGACTAGCTCCCTTGTGTTTGTGTGTGCTTGCATTCAAAAATGTGTGTGCGTGAGACAAGGGGGCTTCTGAAACAAGGGCAAAATAGGAGTCAGTGGCAGTGTAACCTGCTGTACATATGGCTGTTGCTAGGAGACCTCATACTCCATCCACCTCACACCTTTCCAGTCAGACAATAAATGTTTCATCACATACTCTGGGTTATAAAAATCTGCCAGGCTGAGAGGGAGAGTTTGCACAGTGATATAACTCTTTTTTGTCACTAATTTGATTAAATGTAGTTTTATGGTTAGCCTTAGACTATATGTGTATTCAAACCTGTGTATAATGGTGAAGAGGTCTTCCGTGGTGTGTGTTGTAGGTGTGTTGGCCAGCAAGTCGTCATCTGTTTCCTCTGCAATATGGAGAACCGTCTTTTCACTGGCAGCTGAATCATCTGGACATTGCAAAGAAATCAAATTAAAATATGCAAATTACATGTTTACACTTTCATAGGCTGATTTTGTGCTTTGTCAAGTGCATCATGTCAGGATATCTTTTGGTGGTCTTTTTTGGTTGTGAGAAACAAAAATACAGAGTGTATGTCAATACACAGGCTCACAAAAAATTGGGCAAGAAAAGATTGGAGGACCAATGGTATAATATCTGTATGCCAATAATATTGGACATCTCTCGTTCAGACTGTTTGCGGTGGTGGTGTACAAGCATGGGGGATTTTTTTCTTGGGATGGTTTGGGTCCCTTTAGCAACAATTAAATGCCACTGCACCTTCTGATAGCTAGTTCTAACAAGAAAATGCACTGTGTCCCAAAGCGCAAATCATCCCTTCTTAACCATATCAGTTACCCCAAAGGTCTCCACAGTCACCAGATTTCCAAGCACAGAGCACCTTTGGGATGTGGTGAAAAGTAAATATTCTCATTATGGATGTGTAGCTGAAAAGTCTGTGACTGACACTATAATGGCAATATAGAGCAAAACCTGTAAGGAATGTTTCCAACACCACCCGACATGAAGAATTAAGGCAATTTCTGAAGGCAAAAGGGGTTCAAACTCATTACTAGTATAGCTTACTGGAAGGTGGCAGATGAATGTGTACAGCGTGGAATTATTTTTTGTGGTGTGGTGCTCCTGTCATTCCATATTATAGCCTGGATCTCTTTTGTTGATAAAGACATGGAAACTTACATGCCATAACTACATAACCACTATTCAGAAGTTTGATGCAATATTTAGATGTGACACTTTGTAACAGAAAAGTGTCAGTAACAATCAAACGTATACACATAGCTGTCTGTTCCTTTTCATTGCGTTTGCTTTAGAGGTTCTTTGGCAAATTCTGTCACACAAGACACACCATGGCTGAAAACTAAATCACACTTTCCAAATACATTTCAAGTTAGGAGTTGAATGATTAGTTCTTATTAAGGTGTCTGACATTATTAATTCTTTTTTTATTCAGACAACCGAGCATAACGGCTAAATATCCTGTAATCCTAGTTGTAACATACCTGATCCAATACCAGTGTTGGCCATCTTCCCTCCAAGCTCAGAGAGTGAGGAATCTTGGAGTGAGGATTGCAATGAAGATTCTTTTGAACTCTCCTCATCTGTTCCTAGATGGTTGCCATCTTGCTCTGGGATATCTGGAACACTTGGAGAAGCAGGATTATCATCTAGTGGGAATCCTCCGACTGGAGACCTCAGGCCCAGTGGACTGTCAGTCTGTGGCATCTGACGGTCTGCACCACCATTAATGGAGTGGATGGATGTGGGAAGAAGCAACACATTTGGCTTCTTGGGGACTGGAGGAGGAACCTGGAAAGAAATGAGAAACTTTTACTGGGGTATGAGTGGGATAACTAAGATTTGAGGTATCAGTAATAATAATATCTATATCTAATATAATATCTTGTCACAAAGGCAGGCTTTATCTGAGTGATATCCTCCTCACCTTGGGTTTCTTTTTGTCAGATAGCTCTGCCAGGCAAGAGATTGTGATACGTGAGGGGAGGGTTTTGCTCTTGTCCTGGAGCTCCGGGGTCTCCTGGCTATTACAGGGAGAGGGTAGTGATCCTCCATCCCCAGGCCCCAGATGCAGATCAGCTTCAGCGTCAAATTCAGGCTCAAGAAGAGGATCTTCCAGGAGAGGCTGGGGATCTGGGAGAGGAGGGAGGTCGAAGAGAGACTGGGAGTGTGGGAGGAATGGGTGATCATAGGCAGTCTGTGGTGTAGTGGTAGGATTTGAATCTGGGAGACCACCTGGACTTGTTGCAGTGTGGAGTGGAGGTTTTTTAGGTTTTGGCTTTTTCATGACTTTGTAAATGTTGCCTAAAGGCACCGGCCGTTCCACAGGTGAGGAAGGGGGTGAGTCAAGCGCATGGGGTGAGGTGGAGGAGGGAGAAGGGGACTTAAGGAGGAGGTTTACGGGCCGTCTAGGTAATGGAGGCTTGACAGCAACGGGTGGCTTGGGTTTTGGTAGCGTAGGTGGCGGGCTGGGGTCCTCGCCAAGGTCTCGTCCATGCTGCTCCTCTTCAATAGTGTCAGAGGCCCCATCAGGACAGTCATCGAGGTCGCCACGGGAAACAGAGCGAAGCCGAATGGTCTTTAACTCATTCTGGGTAACCACTGGCAATGCCTGCGAAGAATTGGGGCTGATTTTTCCTGGTTTTGCTGCCGTTGAGGTGTCAGAATGCCGCCTGCTGGCCTTTTGCTTTGGCTTGAGTGATGAAAGCTCCAGATGTGCATTTCCAGGCATTTCAAACGACAATCTAGATCTAGCAGCTGGGTCTTTGGGTGATGGTAGTGATGATTTCCTCTCTGGGATCTTTGGGCGCATCTTGCACCCTGTGGTCCCTGCTATCCCCTGGCCTGCTATATGACTGAGTGGAACAGTTGGGGTGGGAGTCTCAGACTGACTGGAATAGCCACTTGACGGTGACATAAGTCCGGGAGGTTTGAAGGGTGAAGAAGCCTTGACATCAGTCTCCATAGAGAGCTGTGAGGGAGAGGTAGCCCTGGAGGTGGAGGGGGAGTCCAAAAGGGACTCAGAGCTACCTCTGACTTTCATACAATCAATCACAGTCGTACCTGTTGCTGTGCTGGAGCTTGACAAAGACCTGGGAAATTGAAAACAACATCTATAAGTTGCACAAAAACACAGAACCAGACATAGAGAGTAACAACACCACAATGGATAAATACATGCTGCCGTGGCTTTTTTACCTGTAGGGGTCATTGCTCTTCCAGTCACCCAACTGCCAATGAGTAGGAAAAGTCATCTCTGTTTCTCCCTCCCTTTCAGGTGGCTGGATCTCTAGACTTGGAGGTCCATCAGTCCCTTGATAACCCAGCTGCCGTTCGCCAGCACTAGTTTTGGAGGACGAAGATAAGTTGGTCAGAAGGAAATCTGGCTGGAAGTCTGGGAAGTGGTCTCTGGGTATGTGTAGGCTCTTTGGCCGACCATCTCGGTAGAGACCACTGTCGTGCCGGATTCTTCCCTCTGCTTCTCCTAGGTTTTTCATGAGAGAAACGCTCCTTACAGGAGGTGGTGGTTTACGTTTGGATTTCTTTAGTGAGATGGAACGGGAACGAAGGCGTAATCGGCCATCTGTGCTGTAGTCTGAGGCTGTGACAGAGACAGTGTCTGTAGTACTTGCACTGTCTTCAGAGCTCCCTCTTGGGTAGAGAAGGGCATAGTTTTCACCATGACCCAGGAAATTGTGATGATCCCGCTGGTGGTCTGCTGTCATATTGTTCCCATTCCCAGTTGTTATGATATCCCCGTCTGGACCCATAACACCCTCTGTAAAACCAAAGGAGCCAGAATCCGTGGGTGTGGAAAGGGAACGCTCCCGGAACTTGAAGGCATTCTGTGCTGCTATGGATCGCGCTGACCTCTCCCTCCCGCGTGTTACCTCCCCACCGCCCCCTTTTCCTCCATCTGCTGGAGCTCCTTCAGTTTCGCTCCGCTTTCCCATCATAACTGCTGCCAGAGAAAACCCTGGCATGCTATTCCCTGTTCTCCCGGTAGGGTCTGTGACAGATGTAAATGAGCTGGAATGTGAGCTTGTTGACTGTCCTGAGCTCACTAGCATCACCCCATCCTGTGTCCCTCCTGCATTACCAATGATACTGTGCTGCTTGGGAGGGACTGCTGGGCCTTTGCTCATGCTGTAATTGTAAGGTTCATTCCATGCTCCAGGGGAAAAAGTGGAGCCTTTAGGTCCATTCCAGGTGGCAGAAGGTGTGTTTGAGCAAAGCAAACCAGAATGGTCCATAGTTCCTGGGCGAAGACAGCCTAGGGGTCGCTGACTTAAATTGTTATCTGTTGATGAGGGGAGAGGGTAGGAATGAACACATTTACAATAATTACACAAAACCCAAACTTAGTGAGTACAATTTCATCATAAAAACTAGTCAACTTGAACTTGAAGAAGTGACTAGCAAAGATACAAAATTATATTTTATAAATCAGTAAATAAATAAAAGACTGAGTTTCATGGAATAAGTAGTACATTTACATCAATTTTTCATTTATGTTATTATGGATCCAAACTTCCAAAGTACATGTGACTAAATACATAAAGACATGATAAGTTTGTCTAACAAAGGAAAAGGTTCTAAATTACCACCTTTCATTGCCCCAAACCTAAATGAGGTTTACTGATTAAAATGCATTTAAGTAAACATTATCATAAGCTTCTTGGCCACTTTGGCAGGTAAGAAATGAAGCAAATAATTCAGGTTATTTGTTCTAATAATGCATTTAATTATTTTCTCTCATCACTATTCCATGGCATATTGTGACATACCGTTTAAAAGGACAACAGTTGCTAATAGTTTAACAGTCCCGACTTTAGAGTTTTCTTTTTAATCCTTTTGGGTAACTTTAACTATACAACTGGGTCATTTTAATCCATTCTTTCGGTAGAAAACACAACCAAAGATACTGGTGTATTCTAACCCAGCCATGCTGGGTTAGAATACACCAGAACACATCCAGCTGCTTTGGGTTGCGAAACCCACATTGGTTTATTTCTAACCTTAAGCTTTTTAGTGTGTAAAATATATATATTTTTTCCTTCATGCCACATACAAATAAACAAAAATGGAGGAAATATCCTGCAGTAGAACGGATTTTGGTAGAAATTATGCCTTTAAGCTCCTTGTTCTGCTAAATCTGGTAGGAGCTCCTCTTTACAGTCACAAACACACCTGCAGGTACGTTTGTGTCGAGGTCAGATTGCGTCTTCCTCAGTGGAAGGTTTTGGAGTGGTGTGTCCGAAACGGGCTCCAGGGAGTGGGGTTGCTGGGAGAAAGGGTCTCCGAGAGAAGGGGAGGGAGATGGGGAGTGCTGGAGGAGGTCAACGCCGTGGAATTTCACCGTACCCACTTCACCTGGAGGACAGAAAGGAGCAGGAGTCAGCAAGAGGAAAGAAAGTTGAGTTTTACACAGTGAATTTAATTGAAGCCAACATTACAAGGTGTTGGTGTTCTCAGTTCCGGTCTCCTAACTGCGAGGAGACAATTTGTTGTTTTTGGTGAACTCAGCACCTTCATGTTCACATATACACCCACAGCCTGGCTGCTTGTAAACACAAGTATCTCATCAGCCAATCACTTGGTGTGAAGATATGGTCAAGACGGCCTGGTGAAGTTCAAACTGAGCATCATTATCAGGAGGAAAAAGCTTATCGGTGACTTTAAACATGGCATGGCTGTCGGTGCAAGAGAGACTGGTTTGAATGTTTTAGAAACTACTGATCTGAAAATAACTGAAGAGTACTGCATATCCCTGAAGGAAATTACAACACTGCTAAAAAAATCAAAATCAAAACCATTATAATGAATTATTAGAAGTAGATAGCCTTGTCCCAGAAAGTGAAAGCAGGCAGGAAGGATCTCTGCTCCCTTTCTGTATTGCACTGAAATCTCACACTGAACTCACTCTGTTGTCTCGTCACTGTGATGTGTAGAAGATGCAAAGAATTGCCAATAAAATACCCGAAGGGACCACTAGAGTTCTCTTCACTCATTCATTCATTTTGTTTTCTGTTAAGTTAAGAGTCATGGGGAAACTGGATCCAATCCCAGCAACCATTGGGCGAGAGGCAGGATGCTAGGCCATTGCAGAAACAAACATCATTCACACTCACTTACTTACCTTAGAGTAACCAATTAACCAAACACATGTCTTTAGACTCTGAGAGGAAGCCGGAGTACCTGAAGAGCATACACATGTGCAAACTACACACAGAAAGGGCACCGTTCAACCCTCCCGCAGCCAAGGATCAAACTTGTGACCTTCTTGTTGTGGGGTGACAACCACTGCACCCCAAAGTTATCTGTGACTTAGATTTTCTTCAGCAGCTTGTGCAGCATTGTTTCTAGACCGTCAGCTCCAGTGGCTCCAGCGTTATCAGTTACCAAGCACAGAACCAGCCTTCTTGATCAGTTTGTTCAGTCTCATTAACAATAAATCCATACAATAACATCAACACAGTCAACAATAACATCAATAATTTTTTTTAAAAAAATGAATGCCACATTATTTCACATACAATAATAAACTTCTGCTGACACGAACAGAGACACTTTATTTGGTCTTAAATATTATTGGACTTTTTAGTTATTTTTTTATTTTTTTATTTATTTTTTTTTATCTATTCTATAAAAACTTTATGAAATAATATATTGACATATTTATATAATAAAAATATTCTATAAAGATGGACCCCCTTTTTCCTGTCACTGAGGTAAAGTTAATAATTATGCATTGATGCATAAATGAAAATGGCTTTGGGATGTGGTGGAATGGGAGATTCTCATCATGTGCAGCAACTCTGTGATGCTATAATGTCAATATCACCTTGTTATCTATGACATCAATAATTCAGACAGTTCTGAGGACAAAAGGGGTCCCAACGCATTTCCAGCAAGGTGAACCTAATGGCGGTGACTAAAAAGAAAATATCACATTGCATATTCATCTATTCTTTTTTTCTACAATGGCATCTAAATAACATGCATCAATATAACAGAAATAAACCTGGTCGTGGACAATAAATTATATTTAGTCAAACTGAAATAAAACATGAAATACAGGGCAGAGTGGACTGAGTTGTAAGTTCTGCTATTAAACTTCACTATAAAATTACCATTAATGACTCTTTGACCGAAGTGATTGGATAAATGTTTTCCTCCAACAATCTGCCCTGAACCCTACTTATCTGCTATTTCCTGCTACAGCCTTAATTTTTATGTTTTCTCACTTTCTCATCCTCCTCCACATATCTTACGTGGATCCTTTAAACTCTCTAATAATAGCCCAAAGCACCACAAGTACAAACAAACACAAGGCAGTCGCTATAAAGTCTATATATACCAAAACAGCTCTCCTTCTGACTTCAGCATGATACAAACTCCCAGTCTGTGTACTTCCATCAGGACTGTCATGCCAAAGGAAAGTAAACATCCAGTTTAAATGTCTTTCTGGTGTTACTGGTTTGTTTATCCCCAATATACTGTGATAAAACAAAATATAACCTCAGTAGTTTACAGTACAGCCAATACTAGCCATATAAAACAACTGATCCTGGATTTTTCTCATTTTCCTTTTGTCATAACTAATATTTGAGGGAAAAAAAACTTTCTCTTGTTTCATCTGCCTTTCAGAGATGGTTCTTTACTTTTATCACATATGAAAGCCCAACTTTCTGAGTCGGATGAATTGCTGTTCCAGGATGAAAATGGTTTTGAACATGGCTGAACATTCAAAGAGGAGGTTTTATTAGAAAGAAAGAGCCTCCGTCATGGTGATGTTTTCCACTGTTGGTAATCCAGAGAGACGAAAAGCAGATGCTGCACAGACACCTGCTGTTCTGTTGTACTTCCTGTCCCCCTCATGTCTGGTTGGTGCCAACAGTTATCCAATGAGTCACCACAGACATAGGGTACTTTCTTGATTACCCTGATGGCATAACTTGCAGTTTTGTCGTGCGTCTGTACGCAGTCTGCAACTAAAAACGATGCCCCACAGCAAAACGACGTAGCCAGTCAGCAAACTGTACCTGAGTCATTGTGTTGTCCAGGCAGAGCCATAAAAGATAAAGAAACAACACTGATAGAATCTCATGTTTACATCATTCTTGTCAAACGAAGTAACTGAGTGGTTTTTTACACATTTTTAATCCTGTCTGATGCTACACATGTGCATTTTGATCTTTCATACCAAACACACTTTTAATACAAAAAGACACTGATTGTTACTTTCAAATATCATTTAAAGGGAAACTCAGTTATTTAAAAGATTTAACCTATTAAATGGTTTTTCAGAAAACTATCAGACTTTTTTAAACAGGGCTTAGTTCAGAATGGGTTGATGAATTACAAATACTGGTTTTGGTTTCCACTTCGGAGGCTGATGAGTATTGTGCAACATAACATAACCAGTGTTTTTACAATACAAGCTCCAAGTGACTAGAATTAGACTTTTCCTGACCAAATCATTCAGATGAAATAGATTAGATTTCAATAGATTCAGCGGATTCATCCATTTTTGTGATGTTGGTGCAATGATTAAGAGAACTAGTAAGACAAACCCCCAAATTTGGCAGAAAGACAAACAGGCAAACAAACATACAAGACAAAAAAACAAAAAAAAAAAAACACAACTTGGAAGTCTCTTGGATTTTGCCGTTTGTAATACAGACGTGGCTTTTTTGTCAGGTAGGACAAGATTTAGATACATTTGAAGGATTGCATGTTCACACAAACACAACTGCTTCATGGATGGACCGTTTGCTTTCCAGCCAGTTTTCTGTCAGATCTGTGCCTCTAACAACACTCCCTCTGCCTCCAAACTGAGCGGAAACTGACTGGAAACTGGGCAGCTTTGGCTAAGTTTCTAAATTTCACTTTCATTTGAATGCTGATTTTTGGGAATTACCAGAAGACAAGATTGGTTGTAGGTTCCCATGATGGCGATGTGGTTGACCATGACGTGATAAACTAATGTAACTTGTTTCCCAAATAAACTGAGAACAAAACAAAACTGGATCAACATTTCCTGCAAACCAACAAGAATGATTATTACAACAGGAAGCAAGAGCAGTAAAATGTAAATTCTTTGCTAAAAAATCAATGAATTACTGACATCATTGTGAAGCCAACAAACCAGGCTGGTTTAGGGTTGTCGCGTTCTCTTGTTGGAGAGCTTTTTGTTTTCCACACATACTGACTCATCAGTGATCCCATTTTTCCCACTTTTGCCGCTCATCTCATGTCTATTTTGTCAACAATCTGTCTCTTCAGTTCATCCATTGTGAGCCATTCAACGGCCATGAAGCCGTGAACAAATTAGTCTGAGTGTTTGAGCATCTGCAGTCGCGCAGCAGATACAAAACTGTGACTCAGCCATGGAGGGGAACTACTTTAAATAAGACTTCCTTCCTGGCTGCAACACATTCATTCACTACCCACGGGTCCATCTGTCAGTGTAAAACATGTCAAAAAAGAAGTTTGTATGCTCTAATTTCAAGATCCCAAAACACAACATTGGTGACATTAAAATGTCTTTACTAACAATTTGCTGTTGAAAGATTGGTAATTATTTTAAAGGATATCAGATTTCATTAGAGCAGCGAGATAAGAGTTCTGAAGCACACTTTACAGCGGTGATGCGCATGACGTGTCAAACATCACTGTTGCATCTAAAACAACTTCATCTAATTTCTTTTGGAGATTCACTGTGTTATGCAGAAGTCTTAGGTCACCTTTTATTTCCTGAAATTTAGCCTCCAAGCAGTCCAGCTCGAGCTACAATATTTACACATTGACTCCTTTTGTCATTCTTTTTCAGTCATGTCATCGTAGCTGACCATTTTCAGGCAAATATATTTCCTTTAGTTTGTTTGTTTAGGCCATTAACGTGACCTTTATATTGTCCAAGCATGAATGCTATCGTTAGGTTCTTTAAGTAGCCTTCTTTTCACCAACAGTTCTGATTCAGAGAAATTAGCTGAAACATGATACAGCTCCTCATCGTATGCAGGGTTTCTTTAAAAGAAAAAAGAAAAAAAATGGATGAAACTGGACGAGTGGATAACAAAACCCTGCCATTGGATGGACAGCCAACTCCGTTCCCAGAGAGCTGCAGTCTTGCACGTGTTCGTAGCTTCCATGCTGCAACAAACCCGACTCAAATCAATGGGTAATTAGTAGATTTGTGCAGAGCTTGACATCAAACTCAGCACAAATATGCTAATAAGTCTGATGTATGATTGGTGTGTTGCAGCAGGGAAACTACTAACACGTGCAGGACTGCAGCTCTCTGGGAACGGAGGATTAATGGGTCGAGTGGGAAAGCCTGTTGGGGCATGGTGGATGTTGTACCCATCTCCATTTCACTGATGGAAGCTTTAACAGACAACAACACGAAAATGTCTTTTCCATTAGGACCAACTCAACTTAACTCGCCTCGGCTCGGTTTGTTGGGTTTTCCACTCGGCTTTTGTACCTGTTTACCGGTACTTTTTAGTAACTCCTCAGCCCAGGTTCTAAGCTGCTATTGGTTAGAGGCGTGGCCAAACAGGGGTCAGGAAGTGACATCACTGGAGGAGCGACTCCAACTCGCAAGTTGTTTACATTATGCGACAAACAAAAGTCTGTTCCGTGGTCCAACACTGAGGTGGAGACATTTCTTTGCTTGGTTGCTGAGGAAAGGATACAGATAGAACTAGATGGAGTGACACAAAATGAAAAGATCTATCACAAGCTTTCCGACTCAATGGCGACGGGTACCAAAGGAGTTTTCTACAGTGTCGAGAGAAGCTGAAAAAGCTCATAAGTGACTATCGGCAGCTCAAGGACCACAATGGTCGGAGTGGATAAAACAGACAAGACTGGAAGTGGTTCCAACAAATGGATACAATTTATGGTCAGCAACCAGCGAGCCACAGACCAGGAAGCAGATTGCCTCTAGGTCCTGTCTTGTTATAGAGCTTGTCATGCACAACACTGACATCAAACCCCGCCCATGATGTCATTCTGCAGGCCAGCCTGTCAGGAAAGGATGGCTGTAAAAAGTCTCTCCTAAGGAGGGAGAAACGGTTGAGGTATGTCAAATAACACATTAAATGAACCACAAAAAAACAGTAAAAACAGGACTGATGGAGGTGTGATGGAGGTCTTTCGAGACTGGACCTCTGACGTATTGACACATTGTGGGATCATCTGAAAAGAGAACAGGACAAAAAGCAGCCAGCATCCAAAGAAGAGCTTCAGAAAGTCCTTCAGGAAGTCTGGAGAAGTATTCCTGAAGACCACTAAAGGAAATGACAAGAAATCTTCTCTGCTTCACGTTTTGTAGAAGAATAAAGATGTTCAGACCAAATATTGACTTTCATGCTGAGAAGAGACTTTGCTTGATTCATTCTGATTCACACGTTTTAATAGAAGGCAATTTTCTCGCAATATAGAAAGAAATTACCAGAGAAGGTTCAGACTGCGATGAAGGTTAAAGATGCTCAGATAAAATGTTGACTTTCAGGCTAAATTGCTCAACTCTGTTTTTGTCTAGATCACTGTCTTTCCACAGATGTTTGCACCCATTTCTCATTTACTGGCCGAAGACTTTCACACAGTCAAACTCCAGTAGGTGTTTGGATATAAAGTACAACAACAAAATGACCTCCTATCATGTTTGTTGTAACACAAAGAGTAACAACAAGCTGAAGTTGAAGCTGATAAAATGTCAATTCAAAGCGTGGTAGTGCAAGTCGACGAGGAGCCGATCTTTCTGGGTCCAAAACTTGCAGTTTTTCAGTAATCTTTTGTGCAGTAAAGTAATCTTTATCAGGTGCTAATTTATACATTCAAGCTTTTAGTCTGAGCAGAATCCAATAGTAGGAAAATCGAATCAAAAAATCGAAAATTGGGATTTTTTTTGCTTCACAATTTTAAAATCATTTTTTTGTTAAAAAATCTTTTTTTTTCAAACAAATAAATAATTCAATAAATAAAATAATAAATCATTATGATTTTTTTTAAAATTTCTGTCATTTTTATTCGTCTTTTTACTTGTCCTCCTGGGCATTATAGCAGCAGAATGATGGTCTGGATACTGTGTTGTTTTTTCCTAATTGAAATCAAGAAAAACGACGAGCAAAAAAATAAGTTTTACAAATTTTCTTGTTTTTAATCTACAAAAATCAGCAATATCGAAGAATTGTGAGAATCACAATTTAAATCGAATCGCCACCCAAAAAAATTGGAATCGAATCGAATCAGGACAAAAGCATATCGTCACAGCCCTAGAATCCAGTGAGAGACGCATCTGAGATGTTGCTCAGTAACGAACTTGGCTTCTCACAGACGGCAGGATGAAGCTAACAGGATTGGCGGTGAAAAGTTTCATTCCTTTGTGAGATCTCCGGTAAGCAGAGGCGCTCCAGGTAAGCTGAGATGATTACAGTGTCGGCAGCTCAGCAGCGCGTCTCTCTGCTTCCCTCCACGTTCTCCAGCTCAGCACACTTCATCCACAGCTGAATGAAAGCCTGGCTGACACCTACAAAGCGATACGTGATGCTCTTTATTCTGTGGAAATCCATATGGAGACCCACATTCCTGTTGTTTGACTGTCTGGTGAACAGTAGCATCCAAAACGTGTTGAGCCATAGATGTTTCTTTACCTTTAGCTTCCGAGCCACACTTCATGGAAGCTTTTGAAGCAGTTTTGAGCAATAGCTCAACAGCTTTCTGAAGGTTTTTTTTGGAGTTTTTTTTGGATATTTGTTGGTTTTTTTTGCTTGATTCAGTCCTTGTCCCTGACAATTATCAAAGAAACGAGTGTGTGATGGTTGAGGCCCGTAACGCTAACCTGTGGAGCGTTTACGCCTAGAAAGGCATTCAGCTAAATGCATGAATGCAAAGAACCAGTTTCAAATGGTATCTTAAGGAGTTTTACTGGAAATGCGTCGCCTAGACCAGGGATCACCAACCCAGGTCCTCGAGGACCAGTGTCCTGCAGGTTTTCCAAGTGTCCCTCCTGCACCACACCTGATTCAAATCAAGGTGTGTTTAGCAGACATGTGCAGAGTCAGGTTTGTTCCAGCAGGAACATTTGGAAATCCTGCAGGGTACTGGTCCTCTAGGACGTCTCTTGTTCCTGCTGCTTCTCAGAAAGTTGACACTGAGCACAGTTGGACGGACCTCAACCAGAAACTTGTCATAGTTCAGCAATACGTTCATAAACATTTGTGTAAATGTGACAAGTGAAGGACTAAAGCTCTATCAACACAGATGATTCAAATCAAATGGATCCAGAAGCTTCTTGTCAGCCAATTTTTGAATTTCGGTCAGGTGGGTTGGAGCATGGAGACAACAAAAACCTGCAGGATGGCGGCCCTCCAGGACTGGAGTTTGACACCTGTGGACTAAAGGTTTGGATTAACTGGATCTGAGGTCTGACACATCTGGCTAGTTGATCCAGCTACTGTTCACTGAAGCACCCAGAAGCCAGATAAAGGGCAACGTGGTGAAGAGTTATGCCGAATGTTATCAAAGCTGGACTGAAATCAGTAGAACAGTCTGGTGATGAGACATCAAGGTGAGTTTGCGACCCAAAGAGGAGCTTCAGAAAGTCCTTCAGAAAGTCTGGAGAAGTTAAGGCCACTTAAACAAATGACCAGAAATCTTCCCTGGTTCAGGCTTTGGTGAAGACTGAGGACGTTCCGAGCAAACACTGACTTTCAGGCTCCGAAGAGACTTTAATTCACACCTAATTTTCTAGCTAGATAGAAAGAAATTAAGCTTTTTTGAAGGCGACTGCAGAATAAACTAATACAACTTGCCAAGACGGCTGCTTTTTCCTCCCCCTGCGTGCTCCCCTGCCTGTTTCCCAGCCTGCTCTGCATTCACATCTCTGGCTGGTTAACAGCAATGAAAGCTGCTGGAGCGATGTGTTCAGGAACAGAAAGACGCATACGGGGAGCGGAAGGGAAAGCAGGAACGTTTCACCTCTCTTTCCAGATCTTCCTCCTCTCCTTTCCTTCCATGTCACTGTTTTACGCACTTATCTTGTTTTTTTGGAGAGTTTTTTGTGGGGGTTTTTCTCTCCGTATTTTTGGACAGGAGGGGAGAGGAAGAGAGTGGAGTTGCCATGGCAACAGCAAGCTGGCTTAGAGAGGAAGTTGATGTGGAGCTGGATGAAAAGTAGGGTGTCACGATAACAACTAGATCAATTCTGTCATCATTTCCTTTTTTTTTAAAGTTTGTTTTAAACATTTATGACTAAAACTAGTATTGAAATTACACCATTTATTTATGTAAATGTAAATGGTCCAACTTGGTCAATTATTTCTGTCTGAAGGTGATTTATAAAAATGGTAATTCCCATAATTCCTATTTCACGTAAAAGTTTAGTACAGTGTTCCTCTACAGCCATAAAGTAGTCGACTCAACAATATCCTCGCTTATCTGTGATGTTCCATTACAAATACATGAATGATAGAAAAGCATCTGTGATTCCTCCAAAACTTGAGTTGATGAGCATCACTCAGCGGATTTACATCAGGATGAAGGCAAGCTGTCAATCTGAGTCCTTTTCAGGGAAAAAGATTCAGAAGAGCTCCACATCTGTCCTCCAAGTACCTCTTTTTTCTCTCCTTTCTGTCTGAAGGATGTGAATTCTCACCAAGTGCAACGCCACAGGCATCATCATCATCATCGTCATCATCATCATCATACCTGACCTTCTCCTCCTCTGCTCTGTGGGTGAGGAGCGGCGGAGGAGGAGGGAGGAGGAAAAAGAGATATTCCACTGTAGATGGAAATGAGAAGGAGAAGGAGGGGAGAGGAAACCAGTGACGAAGCAGTTGCTATGCCAAAAACTAGGACCACACACACACACACACACACACACACACACACACACACACACACACACACACACACACACACACACACACACAGTCACGCAAAGTAAACAAGCGGGAGGCTCGGTTGAGACGAGTGGAAGCAAGAGTGTCAAAACGAAGTTGCTTAGGGTGACCGCAGCATACAAACAGCTTTGACAGCACACACACACACACATACACATACACACACACACACACACACACACACACACACACACACACACACACACACAGATAAACACAAAGCCAAGCTGCCAGAGATGGGCGAGGGCGCAGTAGACGTGATCATGGGAAGAAAATGTTCTCAGCATCAGATCTTATTTGTGTGGAATCCTCAAACAGGAACATGTGTGTGTGTGTGTGTGTGTGTGTGTGTGTGTGTGTGTGTGTGTGTGTGTGTTTGTATGTGTGTGTGTGTGTGTGTTTGTATGTGTGTGTGTGTGTGTGTGTGTGTGTGTGTGTCAGCACCTTCCAGTCTAACCTCTGTAAGCTGAGACCATCTGCATGCAGATGTCTTCAAGTTTCTTTGCTATTTTCAGAAAAGTGTGTATCTTAAATATGTCCTCCTGAGCAGACAGGCATGACTATAAGGAGCATTTCAAAGAGGCGGAGTCTCTCAGAAGTATGAAGGACAAACTGGAAGCCAACTCTGAAAAATGTTTCTTGTTGTAAAACAGTGAAGGCTTTGAAGATCCCACCATGTGGAGTCTCTATTATCATCAAAACTTTCTATCAATGGAATTATTATCAGTCACAGACTTTCCACTGGAGAATGCAGTATCCATGGCAACCATCCCGTCATTTAAAACAGCGCCGACTTTCTTTTCAGACATTTACAGTCAAGTTTGTTTTTTTTTTTCACTGATTCGGAGGCTACACTTCTCTGTGTGCTTTGGGCTCTTTTAACACCTGTTGTGATGAGTTTCCATGGCAACAGAAGAGTTGTTCACAAACTGGATCAATTGATTAAGCTCTCCAAAATCAAGATAATCTAGAAAAATCAAACTAAATCCCAAAGGAGTTGAAGAGGAAGGAAGAGGATGAAGACCAAGACCCAGACAGAGATTCAGACCATGATGGGGAACATGACATCGTTAGCCAACAAAATGGACGAGTTTATGATGTTAACAAGGTCCCACAAAGGGCTTCACCATGACATGGCTGCAAGATTCAACCTGAACTCTGTGTGTTTGTCTACTGGTCTAAGTTTTTATGACTGTGGACAGGATGGTGGCGTAGCGGTTACTGCTGTGGCTGCACAGCACGTAGGTTGCTGGTTTGAACCCCGGCTCGCGGAGGTTTGAACAATGGCCCTTCTGTATGGAAATTGCATGTTGCACATGGTGGATACTCCTGTATCCACCCACAAAACATGCATGTTACATTAGTTGATCACTTTGGATAAATGCATCTGCCCAATGGCTGTAGAATATGAACAAACCTCAACAATGAAGTTGGTGGGAAGCTAAAATGAGGCGGGACTGTTGTGCTTTTTGAACACAGTGTTGTTGCATCCTAAACATGTCCCTGTAAAGGAGAACAACTGCACATGAAACTGTTAGCCGTGACTCTTCCTCCATATTATTTACTGCTGCAAACACAGCCAGTGAGGTCATCCTTTCTATTTATGCTAGGCTACAAACGCAACATGCTAATGCTTGTGTTGCAATCTCTGGACAGATCATCATCTCCCTTTCCGCACCATCACCAATATTCCTCAGCGCCTCCACCAGAGAAAACAGGCTGGACTTATTTTATGCAGATGCATCCAGCTCCTCTGCCCTGCCCCCTTTAGGAAGGTCTGATAATACGGTTCTTTTAACTTTACTACATGCCCCTCATTCAGCAACAACCAGACACCACATAGACTGGAAGGCTTTTTCGGCGGTATGGGGTTGCATTAGTGCCGATGGTGTGGGCAGCTTCCACATCTGTGAAGCTCCGTCAACACTGAGGTTTTATGGCAATGCCTGCTCCCACCCAGGCAGTGAAGACACTGAAGACATTCCAGATTACAGCAAGACCATGCTGAACTACTGTTGTGTCCATATATTCATCTGCATGCATAAACTATTGATGCTAAACCGCATACTGTGTCCTTCACAGCAAATTTGCAAGTATCACAACTTCAATTTGATCCAGCTGCCAACAATCAATATAACACAATATGACATGATTTAACACAAATAGTTTCAGTCATATCAGATCAGTCATTCAATAATTACAGATCAAAATATCAAAATCTAATTTTAGTCCTTGTTACAATTAATAATAAAATGGTAAATGGACTTGTACTTATGTGTGCTTCTCCAGTCTTGCCAACCACTCAAAGCGCTTTACACTATATGTCACATTCACCAATTCACACGCACACTCATACCCCGATGTGCCCATCGGGGGGAAACTTGGGGTTCAGTGTCTTGCCAAGGACACTTCTCCATATAGTCAGGGGAAGCCTGGAATCGACCTCCCAACTTTCCATATGAAAGACAACTTCTCTTTCTCCTGAGCTACAGCCGACTTTCAATAAAAAAAACAATCTTAAACAACAAAGAAACCTGAAAGAGTTTCTATTTGAACTTTATCCCTACTCAGTCTAGAAACATACCTCTGGAGAACAACTCACCAGTTCAGTTCGACCAACAGTTCAAATCGCAGTTTAGTTTTTCTGTATTTGTACAGTTTTATGTGTTCACAAGTTATTTTTCTCCCTCTCCCTCTCGTACAATGCCATCTTTTCAGTAAATGAAACGGTCACAACGCCCCCCCCCCCCCCCCCCCCCCCCCCCCAACCCTGGTTCCTAACCCTAACACCCTCCCCGCCCCCCAATGTTACGTCCGGAGAAATGCGAAATGTGTTTCCATTACACTTTTGCAATGTTTCTATATTGAAACAACTAAAAAAAAAAAAAAAACACCCCATAGGAGAGTTGAAACTTTTCAAAATATGAATCTCTCCATTAGCATTTCTTTTTTAGTTTTTGTGCAACTCCAGGTGTAATGGAAATGCAGCTTGTGACAGCCAACCAAAGTCAACTCATCTCCTAAATCCCAGGAAAAGCTTAAACATGTCCAGCATGAGATGAAACATACCCCAACATGCAAATCAAGACACATATTGCACTCCACATTTCTGCTTGCTGAAGGAAGAATGTTCTCATGACTAAAACATGACAACATCCTTGAACTTTTGAAAGTCACACCATGACTGAACCAACAACCATCAGAACTGAAATGCAGTAAAATTCTTCGCTCAGCATCAGTCTCGTTCTGGCAATAAAAACATTCATGAAGTCTGAGATGTGGCTGTGCCAGGTAAAACACCTTAGAGGAAAGATGTATTGCATGTTACACTACATATAAACCAGTATTTTCTTGTAATATGAACTCTGAGTCTGCAAAAACATCCCAGCGGCTCTTCTGCAACATGTGCACGGACTCTAAACCACCTCCCTTGTTCAGCTCCTCCAATCAGGTCTGACGAAATATTAAGACTAAACCCTGAATTACAACTAAATCTTTGCAAAACAGGAATCTTTACACCGTACTTCCTTTGATGTCCTGAACATGTGACTTTCATCAAGCTTTGCCTTTCATTGAAACACCATGTGCAGTATTCATTCTTAACGCTAAGCCCATTTGGCTACGTTTAGGTATTGTGTTGTACCGGTGATGTCGAGGGGAATGAAATGAGCCGGTATGCGTCGTCCCAGGTGCCAGCGGGGTTTTTCTGCGACAGGTGGTCCGGTAGTAGCAGATGTGGCCGTACTGCTGCTACTGTTGTTGCTGCTCCAGCCCAGAGGGGGGCGATCTGAGCCACATGGAGACGGGGACGGGGAGGGAGATGGGTTGGTCACAGACCTCAGACCAAACACCGAGGTGGTGGTTTCATCTTCATAGAGCTGCTTGGATGCTGGCTAGAAGGAGAAGACAAAGAAGAAGAGCGGGATGACTGCTGTGTTAAATAACTGGTCAGAGATTGTGCTGCAATCTGCTAAACACACCAGTAGCCACATTTAGGGAACAAAAACCTCAAATTTACATTTGATTTTGGCCCAAGCTGGTGTCAATATTCTCAACATTCAGAGTTGATAATTCTGAATTAAAAATTTCTGAATTAACAAGAATTTCTTACAAACTGACACAGAGGGCTGCACAGTGGCATAGTGGTTAGCAGCAAGAAGGTTGCTGGTTCACTCCTCGGCTGGGGCATGGTTTGGTCAGTGGCCTTTCTGTGTGGAGTTTGCATGTTCTCCCCGTGCATGCGTGGGTTCTCTCTGGGTACTCTGGCTTCCTCCCAACATCCAAAGACATGCATGGTAGGTTAATTGGTTACTCTAAATTACCCATAGGCATGAGTGGTTGTTTGTCTCTGTGTGGCCCTGTGATGGACTGGCAAGCTGTCCAGGGTGTACCCCACCATTCGCCCAAAGACTGCTGGGATAGGCTCCAGCTTCTGCGTGACCCGTCATTGCACTAAGCGCATGGGATCATGAAATGAATGAATGAAGTTTATATGGAAATTATGATTCCAAATGGAGGTTCACATGGAAACATGTCCTTACTTAATTCACTTTAGATTGTAACAACGTGGGTTTTATAGATAATTGGAGCGCTTTTTGGGGAAAGCCTGGTCTTATTAGGAGAGATGGCATCCATCCCACGTTGGATGGAGCCGCTCTCTTATCTAGCAATATGGACTCTTTTATTAGTCAGCTAAATTGACAACTCAGGGTTGGGACCAGGAGGCAGAATTGTAGTCCTTCACACTTTTCTGCAGCTTCCCGCCTGCCGCCGCCCACCCAAAACCCCATTCCGACCTTATACAACTTCCCAGCAGTAAGAATTAAACAACACAAAAACACTTCTGGGGTTAATCGTGAAAACCTCATAAAAATAAAAACAATGGATCTAATAAAATCTGAAAATAAGACAATAAAGTGTGGCCTACTGAATATTAGATCCCTCCCAAATAAGTCTTTATTAGTCAATGACTTGATAGGTGATCACCACATTGATTTATTCTGTTTTACGGAAACCTGGTTACAGCAAGAGGATTATGTTAGTATTAATGAAGCTACGCCAGCTAATTATTTAAACGTTCACATTCCTAGAACTACAGGCAGAGGAGGAGGTGTTGCAGCTATCTTTAAGTCAGAATTTTTAATTAATCCTAAGCACAAAACTAACTATAAATCCTTTGAATTCCTGACATTAAATTTATCTCATCCAAAATGGAATTCAGAGAAACCGCTCCTTTTAGCATTAGTGTATCGCCCACCTGGACCTTACTCCGAGTTTCTGACCGAATTCTCTGATCTCTTGTCTGAGTTAGTGCTGACTACTGATAAGGTCATTGTACTAGGTGATTTTAATATTCATGTTGACGATGAAAATGATAGTTTAAACATTTCCTTTAGCTCTATTCTAAACTCAATTGGGTTTTGGAGCCACTCACTCTCATGGTCATACTCTTGATCTTGTTCTAACATATGGTATTGAGACTGATAAGCTCAAAGTATTTCCTCAAAACCCTGTCTTGTCCGATCACTTCTTATTAACCTTTGAATTCACTTTATTTGATTACTCACTGACCAAAAATAAATTCTACTATAGTAGATGTTTATCTGACAATAATATTACAAAATTTAAACAATCAATTGAATCAATTTTTTCACCTCTACCATGTGTTAGCATGACCGAGAGTCCCCCTTTAAGCCTTACTCCTGCTCAGATTGATCAACATGCTGATACTATAACAGCTTCAATGCGTACAACCTTGGATAATGTTGCTCCCCTAAAGAAGAAGAAATTAGGTAAGATTATGAAGGCTCCCTGGTTTAATTCCCAGCTTCGAGCTCTAAAACAGGCATCAAGGCGTTTGGAAAACAGATGGCGTTCATCAGGACTAGAGGAGTCTCACTTAACCTGGAAAGAAAGTTTAATCGTATACAAAAAAGCCTTACGTACGGCAAGAACAGCTTATTATTCATCATTGATAGAGGAAAACAAAAACAACCCTCGGTTTCTTTTCAGCACTGTAGCTAGGCTTACTAGGAGCCGGAGCGCTGTGGAGCCATGTATTCCTTTCTCACTTAGCTGTGATGATTTCATGTATTTTTTCAGGAACAAAATTGACACTATTAGAGATCAAATTCACAATACTCTTCCTTCTACCTATAATGTTGAGCCTGTTGTGGTCTCCGAAGCATCCTTAGAACCAGGATCTGACTTGTGTCTAAATAGTTTTTGTCCTGTCCAACCCTCTGAATTAACTAAAATAATAGCTTCATCTAAACCATCCACCTGTATCTTAGACCCTCTCCCAACGAGCCTCTTTAAGGACATTTTCCCTTTAATTAATACATCACTACTAAATCTTATCAATATGTCTTTAGTGACAGGATATGTACCACAATCATTTAAAACTGCTGTAATCAAGCCTGTACTTAAAAAGCAATCTCTGGATCCAGAGGTGATAGCAAATTATAGACCTATATCTAACCTCCCGTTTATGTCCAAAATTCTGGAGAAAATAGTTTCCGCTCAGCTACATGCCCACCTGAGCAGAAATAATTTATGAGAGGAGTTTCAGTCAGGATTTAGAGCTCATCATAGCACTGAGACAGCATTGGTAAAAGTTACTAATGACCTTCTTATGGCCTCAGACAAAGGACTTGTGTCCGTACTTATCTTGCTTGATCTTAGTGCTGCATTTGATACAGTCGATCATAACATTCTGTTACAAAGACTAGAACAGGTGATTGGAATTACAGGTACAGCGTTAAGCTGGTTTAAATCATATTTATCTGATAGACTTCAGTTCGTTCATGTAAATGACAAGTCCTCCTCCCAAACTACAGTAAGTCATGGAGTTCCTCAAGGTTCTGTACTTGGACCAATACTCTTCACGCTATATATGCTCCCTTTAGGCAAAATTATTAGACAGCATGGAATAAACTTTCATTGTTATGCAGATGATACTCAACTATACTTATCCTTTAAACCAGATGAAACAAATCAGCCCAATAGGCTACAAAATTGTCTCATAGACATAAAGACTTGGATGTCTAGAAATTTTCTCCTCTTAAACTCAGATAAGACTGAAGTAATTCTCGTTGGATCTGAAAAACTCGAGCTAAATTTTCCGGTTTTGTAATGAACCTGGATGGCATTACTTTAGCTTCCAGTGCTACAGTGAGAAACCTTGGAGTAATATTTGACCCTGACCTGTCCTTTGGTCCACATATTAAGCAGGTTACTAAAACAGCCTTCTTTCATTTACGTAATATAGCCAAAATTAGGGACATTCTGTCTCGGAGTGATGCAGAAAAACTGGTTCACGCTTTTGTTACTTCGAGACTAGATTACTGTAACTCTCTATTACTGGGCTGTCCTAAATATGCCCTGAAAAGCCTTCAGCTGATCCAGAATTCTGCAGCCAGAGTCCTGACCAGAACCAGCATGAGAGATCATATTTCTCCAGTTTTAGCCTCTCTTCATTGGCTGCCTGTTGAATCTAGAATAGAATTTAAAATCCTTCTCCTTACATATAAAGCTCTCCACAACCAGGCACCACTTTATATCAAAGACCTCATTGTTCCTTATATACCAAGCAGAGTACTTCGTTCGCAGACTGCAGGCTTACTTGTGGTTCCTAGAGTCTCAAAGAGCCGAGCAGGAGGCAGAGCCTTTGGTTATCAGGCCCCTCTCTTATGGAATAAGCTCCCAGTTAGTGTTAGGGAAGCAGACACCCTCCCCACCTTTAAGACTAGGCTGAAGACTTATCTTTTTGATAAGTCCTATAGCTAGGGATGGTTAGCATCCCTTAGTTATGCTGCTATAGGTTTAGACTGCTGAGGGACATTTCCTGATACACTGAGCTTCTTTCTTTTTCTCTTTATCGCTTTCTTTTACCCCCCCCCCCCCCCCCCCCCATAACAGTGTTGCATCATTAACATGTATGTCTCCTGTCTCAGCAGGTCTCCCTGGCCGGGAGTAGCAGTTCCTGTTGTCTGTTGTCTTTCTGTCCTCTTCCCCCCACACAGCAGAGGCAGATGGCTGCCTGTCCTGAGCCGGGTTCTGCCGGAGGTTTCCTTCCTGTTAAAAGGGAGTTTTTTCCTTCCCACTGTTGCCAGTGTGCGTGCTCAGGATGGGAGATTGAGTTGGACTCAGCTCAATCTGTTGGTTTCCTTATATAGGCTATTATGAATTGGCCTTCATTATGTTTTCCCCTCTGTCTGTAAAGCGTCTTGAGATGGCATTGCCGTAATTTGACGCTATATAAATAAAGTTGAATTGAAGTTGAATTGAATTGTTGGGTGGGGAAGGGTTCGGATTGGACAGGGGGCGGATGTGACGTCTACGTCTACGTCTACGTCTACGTCTACTGGAAATAAACAAAGATTGCTTCCTGCTTTTCGTTTTTGCAGCCGCAACTTGGAAAAATACATAATAAGAACCAGTTTTGCTGCTAGTTTCATTATAATTTCGAAGTAGCAGATCGGCATGAGCATATTACTTTTTTTCACGAACGAAGAACGATAAGAAAAATAGACCTCTGAACACGGGAGGCAAAACAATGAGCGGAATATGTGCATCCTCGGCACAGAACAAGGTAAGGAGCGTGCACAGAATTACTGAAATTAAGTTGGAGCAGAATTAAGTTTACAGGACAGAGGAATTACTGAGTTAGGATTTAAAATGTGAATAAACCAGACACTTTCTTTGGAAATAAGTTTAATTCTGAATTGACTTTTGCATTAGGAATTAGGTGTTTACATGGTCATTTTTTGTTATTTTAAGGCGGAATTAACTTTTATTCCAAATTAAAGAGGAATTAAAACTTCCATGTAAAAATGGCCAGTGTTGGTTGAAAAGCCATTGTGCTGCTGCACACTTAAAAATAGAGGTACCAGCTTGTACCTAAAAAGGTACAAATGCTTGTCGCTGGGGGTGCAGTCTTTTGAGAGACATTTCTGTACCCTTCAGTTCTGGTCTATTTTTGTACCTTATCAAGTTCAACCTCACCTTATCAAGTTATGTTTTTTTTATATTTTCACAGGATTAGGCCTGGTCCATGCAACTTAGCAATATTATCATATCTTTAATATAGAAATAATCTTCAAAAACTCAAAATACTGACCAGTCATACACTTAGTTTGCAGCATCTGACCTTCATTGTCTGGTGTAGTAAATGACTGTTAAGTAGTACTACTGTCATCACTCAACTCTGCTCTAGTTTGTAACATTACAGCCATTAACGATACATTTTTCAATGCTGCAGGTACCCTTATGGTCGAAATGGTACAAATTTGTACTTTATGTCACTTTGAACCCTTTTTCGTACTCTGAAGGTGTGCTTCTGGTCTCTTAAAGACCAGTATTGTACTTTTGAGAGAACATTTCTTTAAAATGCACCTATAGGTACAGAAATGTCCTTATCTTGTACCTCTATTTTTGAGAGTGTGCCTGCTGATACTACCCAAAGCTGTTGTTCATGTTGCCGCTGGGTTTTAAAGATGGCAGGTATGGAGTCTCATGACTCATCCTCTGATGTCAAGTTCTGGCCAATAGCAGTCTGCAAACCATACACATCACATTTTGGTCCCAACTCTGCAGTCGGTGCTAAAAAATGGGAAGATCGTGATGGAAACAGCAACAAACCAGGAGGAGAGATATCAGGCTGGGCTCAGTAGGAGCTTGTGGAAATGGGATGTATATGTATCATGATATTTTCCCATCCCAGTTAAATCCAGTCCAGTAGGAGGGTGTAACACATGCAGATGGGATTCGGACCCTTCAGGACAAATTGTGGGTTGTTTCTGCTCCTGTAAATATGCATTTAGGCGTAAACAAACTGTGACCAGATGTTTGTGGGGTAAAATCATGTTGGCTTCTCGCTTTGCAAACACAATCGGGAAGTAAAACAAGAAGCAGCTGCGGCTTTAATCACCCACTAGGCAGCAGGCGCTAACAGAGAAGGACTCGCCTGACTCAAGTAAAATGATTAACAAACATTTAACAAAGCAATCCCTGCAAACCCTGCTGACACGCTTTAACTCAATTCCTTTTAAAATCAAAGTCGTTAGAAAAAAAATCCATTTTTACGACTTCACATGGAACCTTAAAGTAACCTTGAACAGTTTTATAATTTAAACTCTATGAACAGTCAAAATGAACAAAAAAAATAATGATTTTCCAGCATGCAAGAATAAGTTCACCACACGTTTTCTGTTCTACAAAGAGCTGGGTTGACCACTGCTTCATGTTGTAAGGCGGATGTGGTGTCATAACAATACAGGCAAATAAATAAAAAACAAGCTAATAGCTCATTCTAAGATGTTTCATTTTACATTTTAACTGGGAAAAAGATAAACATATGGCACTTTTAGCCAGATTAGAATGTTTTTTACATCTATAATAAATGGAAGGTGCAAAAATGAAGTTTGGTTTGGATTTGGGCATTCAACAATCTTTAAACAACATCTAAGACCTTAATTAACTTGCTAGCTTGTTAATTAGCTTTTAAAAGCCATTGAAAGGGAAAGTGATGCAAATGCAAATCTCCTTAAAAAGTCTAATTAATGGCCGCAGTCCTTAAATCTTGTCTGAACAACCAGCAGCTATGTGCTGCTATGCTAGTAGTTCATGGTGACATGCAGTGTTGTACTGCATATTTTCATTTGCTTCCAACAAATATCTCTCTTTATACAAATCTTAGCAAAAATGACCATGTGTCGTACAACATTAGTATAAACCTTCTCTTGAATGTAGACGGCAACTACAGCAAACTTAAACATGTAATAATTACTCGTGTTAAAGGCATTAGTAACTTAGATCTGATGCAGTCAGTCCTTCAGTTGCTTACATTCTTCCCGGAGATGGTTAAACTGGTCATTTAGTCTGTTTTTCACGTCTGAGGAAGTTGGTTTTACATGAGCTGCTGACAGGCTGCAGCTGTTCTGCAGGACCCGTGGAGGAAAGGGAAAACGGCGAGCTTTGGTGCTGTTATCACAACCCTTTTGTTTGCTCAACATGTTGCGAAATATAAAACCACGGCGTCTAGCTGCTTTAATAATGAAATTATGGGCACAAGTTGCCTACAAAAGTAAGAACCTGTACTCAAGCCTGCAACTCATCCTGTCTCTCAGAAACACAGAGGGAAAATAAGGACATGATCAAATGTCTATTTTCTTTTCATTTAAATAGTGGTACAAACTGGAAATGAACTTTCCAGCCTTACTACAAAATAAAAGCATGAATCTCATATACATGTGATGAAGTGAAAGATGTAGTTAGATGGTACATTATTCACAGCTGGGCACAGATTTATGAACCTCTATCAACCTTTCCATCTGAGAGGCTCAGATGGATCCCTTTCCTCCCAGTCATGTTACTGACTAGATTCCAGTTAACCTAATTAGTCACCAGTGCTGGTCCAGTTGACTTCTGCTTGAGCCAGTTACCTTTTCAGCCTTTTGTTGCTCCTGTTCCAACTTTTTAAGATATGTTGCTGCTGTCAAAACAAGCTAATATTTTCTGTCCAAATGTAAAACATTTCATGTTTAGCATCTACTATGTTCTGTATGTCCTTATGGTAAAAAAAACATGAGATGATGAAATTAGTTAATAAATGCAACAATTAGCTCATTGTATTTTGTCACCATGAGATGTTTTTTGTGTGACATCTTTTCCACAGGCCAGCAGTTGGGACTGAAGCAGCTGATATGTGGGGCAGGATTGGGTTTTTATAATTATAGACAGATCTGTTTGTCTTTTTGCATCTTGCTTTCCTCATCTGTTCAACACTCCCTCCTCTGGCTGATTCCATGTAATTACACAAAGTTGAATTTCTTCTTTGTTTTGCCTTTTCTATGCCTGGAAAACTTGAGTTGTTCCCAACATCAGTTGTGTTTCACTGGCTTCCATTGGAAAATATATTTATACAAAGAAAGAAGTACATGTTTAGTAGCTATCTGACCTCTTTCAGACAATATGATAATAATTGTGAAGAACTTTTAATGTCTCTCGTTTGTTTTCCACAGAATATTTCTGCTCCAGTTATCTCCATGCTGCGTACAGGTACATCTTATGCTCCACATTTAACTTCTTTAGGCTCCTGACTTTTTTCATTTATATAGATGTTATTTGTGCAAACATATAACAACCCCCCCAAAAACAATTCTGAAGCAAAAGACCATTGATGGATACTAAAACCTTGGAAATGGTGAAGCAACCCCCAGTGGTTTATCTTATTTACCTCCACCAAAGGAAACTGACTTTAAGCAAAAACAAGAGAACGTTTGGCTTTTAGAGACACAATCTATTTGTAGGTAAGAAAGATGTGAGTTAGAGAACTCAAAGGGAGGCGTCTGCATTTTGAAGATGGTGAAAACATGACTGAGCAGCAAAGGAACAAGTGGGAGATTTGGTCTGATTAACAGACACAGTCGCTCCATCTCGGGTGAAAACATGAAGATGTGATCTTAGCTTCAAAGGTGTTCATGTGGTGTAAGATCTGAGTTATCGATCCCCTCTGCCAGGCAGCCTTTAAGCAAAGCACTGAAACACAAACGCCTCAGCGCCACAGACACGAGCGCGATCTGCAGCAACAGACAGCAATGAGAACTTATAGTCGAACTGAAATGAGCTCAAACGAGAAAGACATTAACTTTATAGAGCTGGTGATCGTGGATGGTGCACCATTGTGGAGGAAATATGCAGCCAGTAAATCACTGCAGAGGACCATCATGGCACCATGGTGACACAGTATGAGGAAATAACCGCAGCAGGAAGGCAAACGGCAAAGACAGAGCTGAACTAGCAGCTAACGTTATGTTCAGGAGCTGGCTAACAGAGAGGACTGATATAACCTACTATTCTGATTCTCTCTTGGAATAAAAGGATGTTTCCGCGTTGAGGACAATCATCTGGCATCTGTTAATAGCAACCTGCTGCGAGTGTGAAAAGGATGATGACTATTTCTGACTAGTCTGAATAAAGGGGGGTGCGATTTTCTGTGCAAAACAGTTTTTCTTTGGGATAATTCAGCTTCAATATTTTGTATAAAAAAAAAAGGATGATAACAGATGTAAGGAGGATTTCTGTCAAAACACAACTTTTAGTGACAACTTGTTAGATTCAGGACAAAGTAATTACACTGCAGTGTGTTGCTGATTAACTGCAACTGGAGCAGTTTCCTGGTAAAGGGAGAAGATATTAAACACAGGCAAATAAATCCAGAGGGAAAATCAAACACGGTCCTTTAACACTCTGGGGACGTCGACATCGTCGGCGATGCCAGGGACCATGTTGTGTTTAATCGAGCATATCTTTCGAACCATAAAAGATAGAAACTTTTTTCCCTCTTAATCGGGAGACTCTGGGCTTTCACGCCGTGTTCAGACCAAACGCTGAATGCTCGACGCTGGTCACTAAACTGCCACTTTTGTGTCCAAAACACTCCAACGCTCCTGCCGCGTCTGCCGCTTGTTTCTGGAGCGAGCGGCAAACGCGGCGGAAAAGAGAGGAGGGAGGCGGCGCTTTCCTTCCGGTCAGTATGAATGATGGCGGATCCAGTCGGGATATGGCATGGTTTTATTTAATAAATAAAGCTAAAGGACGTTGTCGTAGGGCAGTTTGTCGGTGTTAATGCAACAAGAGCCGCACTCAGCAGAGAGGCGCCACCGCCCCCAAACAAAGCATTGCTAGGCAACGTATCCTGCTACGTTGCCAAATCAGTAAGATTCAGCCCTGTGTCTGGGTTCACCACAGGAATCCTCCAGGAGCTGCAAGCTGATCGGCGTAACAGGCATCGTAACTGGCGTCGTAACAGATGTATAACTTGGTAACAGATACAGTGTGTGCAGCTGACAGTGATTTCGGAAAGCTGCGGTGCTTCAGTCCCCTTCAGTACCTTTAGTCATACTTCGAAATTATAATACTATTTATTTCAAGCAAAGGAGCCTCATTTACATAGCAGTTTATGATATTTCAATTTAAAAAACAAATAAATTAATTAAAAAAAAAAAAAAAATATATATATATATATATATATATATATATATATATAAACAAGGTATAGGACATTATGGGGCACTGAAAGGTGGTGTGTATTAGCAATTAAACTGAAAAAGTCAGGTTTATTTCTCTAAAATACCCTTGGTCCCCAGAGGGTTAAGGTCTATTTGGGATTTTATTTGCAAAGCAACGTATAATTTAAGCAAAAAAAAAAAAAAAAAAAAAGTGATACTCTTATCAGTTACATGTCAACCTCGAAACATGTAATATTATTCAATATTGCAATGTAGGGTGGGCGATATTGCCAAAAAACTATATATATGATGATCTATTCATTGTCTTAACCACTTCAGGGTCACAGCAAACTGGAGCCTATTCCAGCAATCACTGGGCGAGAGGCAGGGTTCACACTGGACAGGGCCATCACTGAGCCTTACGTCACAAAATTTTCCGAAATTATCATCACAATATGAAAAAGGACATTATTGTATTTGGCCAAACAAGAAGTAGAGAAAAATAAAGCCTCTGCAGCTTGGTTGGATTTTTGCTTGTAGTCCCTGAAATCCCTAAGATTAATCTAACGTGTGTAATATATACATGTTTGTGTACAATTCTGTATATGACAGCCACTGCTTTTTCATCCTTGTCTTCTTGTCCACTGGTTGAGCTGAGCTCAACTGTGCTACATGGGTTAAAAGGCAGATGAATGCCACCATTGGACTGGAAATGCGTGATCCTGCAATGCCACATTTTCTCCTGGTGTCAAAAAAATCTATTGCAATGGTGGTACACATTCACCATCTACTTTCTTAGGTCCACCTTGCTAGGACATTGTCGGACCCCCTTTTAATTTCAGGACTGACTTAATTCTTCATGGTATACATCTTGGTCAAGAGTGAAATAATTCGATTGACATCCTAAAGGTGTTCTAAAGAACTAAGATCTGGTGAGTGTGGTTTTTTAAGCCTTGCCACGTTAGGTGCCCAAAGCGGGGCAAGGAAATACGCCCCCCAGTTACACCAGCAGCAGCCTGAGCTTCTGAAACAAGACGGGATGGATAGTGGTCTTTTCCCCAACATCCAAGATACCAAATTTCTCCAACTCTAGATGTATGATATCAACCAATGCCAATATTTTTGGAATGAGTTGTGCAAAACAAACCAAAGTATCTACAAAACTGAACATGATATCTCTTATATTTAGTCATTTTAACTTAGAGAAGACATTGCTGAAGAGTTTGATGTATAATACATGCATGTTGCGTAAAAGTTGTGTCATTAAAAAACTGATTCAGATCACTTCCAATATTACATTATGATTTCCATATCAGTCGATAATACAGGTATGCCGATAATATGGAAACTCTGCTAGTAATGAGCCAGTTTGGAAAAAAAACACTTTCATAGGAGGTGGACAGAGTGGGCCGGGTGGGTTGGTGTGAACCATAGACTGTATATAAAGAGATGGACGGAGCCTCTGTGACGTCACTCATAGGTTTCTGAAGAGCTGAATTGAAGCTCGGAGGGCGGTTCCTACCATCGCCATCTTGGCAGAGGCATGCGTGTCGTCTCACCCGGAAAATACAAATATAGGCAAAGAGGTGGAGCTGAGAGGGGGGCTGTGAGCGTCATGGTGGACGATTGACATGAAGTGAACTCCAAGCTTTCTGTAGCAAAGAGCTAACCGAGATAACGGGAGCTAACCAGCTAACGGAGGTAAGCGGGCTAAAACTAAGTCACATTGTTAACCGGCTAAAAACCGCGGTTGTTCTACGTTCTTTTGACTTGAAGCTGGAGATCGGTACCAAACTTCAAGATTTTATTACTTTTAAATGGGCGAGTTAGAAAAAAATTCACCCCCCCTTTGGTCTTTTTAACATGGGAGTCTATGGGGATTTGCTGTTTTGCAGCCCCTAGTGGATGAAGGGGGAACTGCAGTTTTATGTACTTCCGCATAGGCTTCACTTTTAACCGCCGGAGGTTGCTGCTTGGTGTGAACTCAACGAGAACTTTTGGTGCTTTTATTTTTTGAAAGAGAAAGTGAAATTAATAACTTAAGTTGAAACGATGTGTGTGTTTCAGCTTTTACAGCTGCCACAATAATTTGTGTGTTGCTGTGTGTGTGTGTGTGTGTGTGTGTGTGTGTGTGTGTGTGTGTGTGTGTGTGTGTGTGCTTATTTGTGACAGATGTGCGGCTTTAGATAAACACATCTGAATGTTTATTTACCAGGAAGATACATTTGGTTTGAAGAAGCCGTTTGATGAAATGTGTGATTACCAGGAAGATGAAATCGGGTCTCTTGCTGTTGAGGGAGATGGGCGACCTGCTGAGCGTCGTGGACGTGTCGTCAGAGCTCTGAGAAGACGGATGGCGGAACGTCTGACCGGTCAGCTTGGTGTCGTACAACTGCTCCTCAAACTCTGCACACACACACACACACACACACACACAGAGACGCGAGGAAATAAATAAATGTGGATTCTGGAGCACACATGCAGAACGCCCAGCTGTTTCTCCCTGCAGCTTCTCTCCGACTACTCCTGCCTCACCTCCTGCGACCTTTAAGGTCTCCTCCAGCTCGTCTCGCTGCCTCTTCCTCCTTTTCATGTACTGCTTTCCTCTGCTTCTCTTTCCTTTTTTCCACTTCATACGAAGTGTTTCTAGCTCTCCAGCAGCTTAAATCCCCCCGAAGCCATTGTAATCAGATTCCTAGCCCACATCCCTCCCCCACCGTCCCAACCCCCCTCTGGGAACCCATCAGCCCTAAAACACACTCCTGGCCCCAGTCTCTATTAAAAACTCTCTCATACACACACATTCGCCGCAGCATGCTGCTGACAGCTTCAGTGACACAGCAGTGTCAGAGAAGCAGTTTTAAGTTCAACTTGCTTCTTGGACAACATAGATATCTTGCTGGTTGCTAGGCAACATCAGAAAGAGGGCAACAACCAGCTTCACCGACCAATGAGCTTTTAGGAGTTATTAGCTGAAGAAAAATTAGTTTAAATGTAACATTACTGACAATTAGCAATAAAACAAAGTTATGTAAAAAAAACAAACAAAAGGTTTTTTAAATTTAACCGTTTAAAAATTAAAAATTGTTGTGAACAAATAATTCTTTTTTTCTATTTAAAATTTAACTTTTACAAGAGCAAAAAGATAAGAAATGTGAATGTCAGCATTAACCACAAATGGCATAAAAAAACAACTTTTATTGATTGAAAAACCGGATTTAGTTAAACCAACCACATGACCAAGACTGAGCTCCCAGTGATACATATTAAAGTCTGAAGACTAACTTGAAATGTCAGTTAAAACAGTGTAAACTACAGAAACAAATGGTCTGCATGCAGCTGCAAACATGCTTTACTGCGTCGAGGTTTGACACATCTACTGTTTTAACTAAGCTTTACAAAGTAGTTGCATTCAGGTGCAGTGCAGCAGAGGAGAGGGTGATGAAGAGTAAAGCGGGGGATGGATAAAACCACTGTAAAGAATTACAGGATTGTGGCACAACTCGGCAGGCAAACTACAGCTAGCTGAAGAAGTCGTCTCAACATGAAAAGGGAATCAAATTTACTGATATCTGTGATGAGTACGAGACATTTGATCAGCTGATCCATCACAGACCAACGCATCCTTCAGCATATTCCAGTCCAATAGGTGGTGGTAATGCACTTATTTCTCCAAGGACACACATACACACACACACACACACACACGCACACACACACACACACACAAGACCTGCCAGTGGACACAACACTGAACTTATTTTATCTTCCCAAATGCTCCAAGTAGTTGACAATATAAAAATGCTTTGGATTCAATAAGGTGATGATGGAGAACATTAATATAATGTGAAACCTTCATTGTTGATTGGTCTAAAGAGGAAACACCACTCACTGGTTCAGTTTTCTGAAAAGGTATCACCAACAAGTAAGTGAAAAAAAAGAGCTTAAAAGGACTGGTTTTGGTTGGTTGTCACAATTATCAACCTTTCCAGTTAGAATGCAATACTGTGTAATACCTAAAAAAAAAAACATACATAAAAAAATACTAAAAAAAAAAAGTGTCAATAATTTTTAGATCTGAAGACCCATCTGTTTATGCTTTATGTAAAAAAAAAAAAAAGAAAGAAAAGTTGACATTTTAATCTGGTTTTGTTTGGATTCATTTTAGCTGATTTATTATTTTACCCTTTTTTCTAGTATTTTCTGTTTAATAAATCACATATGTTATTTATTCTATTTAGTTTTATCTCTGCACATTTTGGCACTTTGGTCTAATTTTGTTTGTTTTTGTTTTTTTGTTGTTTTATAAAGTGCATTATAAATAAATGTTAGTGACTTCTGCTGGAATGAGTCAAGACTCATTCCAGCAGAAGTCACTAACATTTAAAATAGATGCAATGAAAGAAAACAGTTTTATTTTTACTGTTTTACTGACTGAAAAACTAGCCTAAACGTCCAGGCAGTTTATGTTAGATCCAGTTAAGTGTGACATTGAGGCTATTGTGGGCAACGCCACAGATTTAGTGTGAGGAATGTAGAATGAAAATGAATAAACACCAGCACAAAGTGTTAAATGATAATGATGTGTTTTTCCAGGAGACTAGACACTCCAACCACCCACAGATTTGATGCAGCCTTTAATGACATTTGGAATCATTATTGTCGTCTTGTTCCATCTGCTAAGATAAAACGCGCCAGCAACAGAAAAAATGAGATCGCCGTCATTATGCATCTAAACTTCAGAGAAAACGCAAGACAAACAACAAAAAACTTCCAGAACCTTTATTGTGGATTAAGATGATGCCCTTATGTACTTCGGCTGGCATTTTCAGCGCAAGAAATGGTGGATTTTAGTTGTTCAGTCAAGTTTGAAATGTTTTAATTAACTTAAGAAGAGCAAGGCTGATTTCACAGATTTAATCTTTTACCTGAAATGAACCAAATTATCGTGGAAAGCTGAAGCAGCGAGAGTTTCATTTCCTTGGGATTCCCACTAAAATACAGTTATGTTTATTGTCTTTTCATCATGCAGGGAAGTTCGATGACAAATTAAAAAATGAACATAAAGAAAGGAAAGCAGCAATTCTGGCTGAAATAAGCTGAAATGAGAAAAAGTGTATGTGCATGCTAACGTGCATTTTAGTCACACATGCCTACTCAGCTTGTGATACATCTGTATACTTTATTTTTGCCTGTTTACTTTATCCTTGGCCACATTTTTCATATTTTTCAACCAGTATTAATCATCTGCTGTATCAGTTTTTACTAGTTTATGTTTGGATTAAGGTTTTGGACTACATTTAACAGAAAAATAGCACAGAAATAAAAGTGTAAAGATGCAGTGCATGTATCCAAAAAGTGGAGAAACAAATGTGAATATTGTTAAAATGTCTGTAGCCTACATTACAAGGCTACAGGAAGCAGTCAGTATAAAATCTCCGAGCAGCTTAATCAATTAACCATCTGTAGTTTAAGCTCAAATATCAGTAAATCAAATGTAAACAAATGTACTGTAATGTAAGCACTGTAAATTAGCATGACTGCTGTGCTAATGGACTGCTAGCCGTACCACAAAGTCTTAAACAAAGAAGAGGCAGTTAGCTAAAGTCTTGTATGTATTCATGCATATTTTTAGGCAAGAACATGTGACTGGAACCCAAACTGCCCACCAGTGCATGGGTTACCTGAGAAACACTTTGGATAAAAGCATTTACTAAATACTAGCTTAGCCTAGCTGCTACAGGCTAACGAAATAAGAAGCTAGCTTAAGCTTTACCAGTAAAACCAGTCTAAAAGTAGACTGAATTACAACTCTGGTATCTGATCAATCCAACACTGAGAAAATCTGGCTTGTGTGCAAAACATCTCAATGAAAAGCTGGGAACCTGATTTCATAAAACCATTCAAATTTGACATTATGTTCATCGGCACAATTAATACAAGTCTGTATTTAAATCCAGATTTCTCTACAATCATTAACAACAGCCTTAAACCCAACCCAAGCACAAGTTGAACTTATTAAGATTAAGTTTACTGTAATTTTGCCATCTGAGCTATAGATTCTTCCAAGTTAATTTCTTTTCACATTTTGGCAGCCTAATTTCTAAGAAGCTTGTTTCAGAATATATATATATATATATATATATATATATATATATATATATATATATATGTATATATATATATATATATATATATATATATATATATATATATATATATATATATATATATATATATATATATATATATATATATACAGTGTTTTGGTCAGTAGCTGGCCATAAGGTGCAATTATGTGCATCAAATCCCCTACATTCCCAGAGTAACTATTAATAAGCTTGTTCTCTGATTTTGATAATTCCTGGGGAAGCTGTCAAATGTTTCACTTAGCTTTAAGAAGACATTTTTCTTGCTGTTTTGCTCAAAGAGGCATATTAACCATCCAATACATGTGATAAAGTGGTGGTGATTTTACAGTGATTAAAAATTGCCTCACTGCTGTATGCAAAACTAGCAGGATCAGCTGGTTGGTAAACACTGGGTGTAGAAGCCAGAACTCATCTCTTCCAAAACTGCAGTGGCACAAATAAACGAGGCATCAGCAAGAGTCTGTAGACACAGGGGGAAAACAGATTGATACAGCAGAGGAAGAGGCAGAAGAGAAGGATTTGGAGTGAAACAGATGGCAGAGGAAGAAAGAGACACAGGGGGATAAAATCAAGAGGAAGCAAAGGTGGGCGAGAAAGTAATCTGCAGATAGAAAATTACAAGATAGCAGACTAAGGTACATTTTAAAGGGGCAAGAAGGTAAAAAGAAGGCTTATGAAAAATAAACAAGAATAAAGAAAAAAAAAGTTTAAGTGATGAACAACAATGTCAAAGAACATTTAAGTACAAAAATAAAGCAAAGGTGGCAATCCGGACAGAAAAAGAAAAGGATGAAGGATTGTTACTGCTAGAAGTAGCAGCAAATGATCACAAAAAGGCAAAGAAATAAATACTATGTCTGAAAAGGTGGTAAAGATAGACGTAGGTGGTGAAACAGTACAGCAAAGTGGAAAAAATGAACAGACCAAAAAAGTCAAAGTGGGTGGGGAAAAAAAAAAAAAAAACTGAAAAAAGAGGAAGAGAACATAACATTAGAGAAGCCAGATCTGTCAAACTAACTTCACTAACAGGCAAGGAGATGCTTGCAGAGTCTCCCTAGGACTTAAAGGTGGGCGACTGGAGGGTAAAAATAAGATCCACCGTGCTTCAGCGCATGCTTTTAGGTGGGTGTGGGCACATATCAGACTTGCCTGCATGGCCAACAAAGGCACGCTTAACAATCAACATCCTACGTTACAAATAATCAGAAAACAAAGATTATATTTGTGATAGAACATTCCTAAATCAAGCCGTCACTTGTTCAGGTAAGAACATCCGATAATTAAAGTCAAAGGAAAATACGCCATCTAGTGGTTGCAACAGCAATTGTATGCAAACTGACATTTACATGTTCATGTGTTGAAGTGACTGTATTAATGATGTATTTCAGCCTTAACTGTTGTGTTTTTAATCCTAACCAAGTAGTGTCACTGCCTAAACCCAAACTGGAAGTGACCTAAGTTTATCAGTAAAGTGTGTTTGTGTTATTTAATAAACATGCTGTTTTTAAATGCGATTGTGCCACTTCAGTTCCTTTTCCCAAGGTTTAAACTAGTCAAATAGGTCCTACATGGCTGTAGCACTGCAAGACATCAATACATCCCTGCTCCAACACACCTGACAAGGCACTCCTGAACCGTACCCTTTGGTACACTTTGGTGCCCTTTAACGAAGGCTTATCCTACATTCATTTTGCATCCTGACTCTTCTCTCAGCTCTTTCCAACAAGTAATAGTCAGTTCTCTTGTTCTCTCTTGGGTTTTGTTGCTAAATGGTGAGCATTCGAAACAGCCAGTGCACTTATATCTGGTGGCTGGTTTTGTGATGTGGGGTTGTAAAACAAAAGCTAGCTGTCACATGGTCGGAACACAAAGTTGTCAAGTGTACTTTACCGGCCTTTAGATTCTGCAGGGCTGCAATGGCTCCAGGAATGGGCAATAAATGCCAATGTGCCATCCAAACAAGTCATGGAGCCATGGAGTTTTAAGACCAGAAAGTGATGGAGAATTGCTTTAAAAGAGCTACAACCACATCTCTGAGATGCCAGTTACTTTTCTGCAGCAAGAGGTTGTAGTTCAGTGGGCAGTACTACGGATAGTAAGGTAAACTCTGGTCCTCGATGGCCATGCTCCTCCAGGCTTTTGTTGTTTCTCTGTTCTGAAACACCTGATTCATATCCAGTGCATCTATCTTCCTTTTCTTTTCTTTTTTTTTTTTAATCAATCTGACTTCTAAATTCAATGTTCTGTTCATCAGTGAGAGTTTTTAGTCTGACTGGTTATTTACCATTTGTAAATAAGTCAAAGACCAGGATAAATTACGACAGAAATCTAACTAGTGAGACCACAGTCTTGTCACTTCTCATCCTGATTTCTCCAACTCAATCAACACTTTCACATCAGCAAGACCATGTTGACTGAACCAACTGACAACCCCAAATTAAGGCGAACAAGTTATAATCCACATTCATTCATTCATTATCCCAACCACTTAGTCCAATGAGGGGGCGCGGGGAAGCTGGAGCCTATCCCAGCAGCCTTCAGACAAAAGGTGAGGTACACCCTGAACAGTTCGCCAGTCCATCCCAGGGCCACACAGAGACAAACAACAACTCACGCTCACTCCTACGGGAAATTTAAATCAGATCAAATCAAATCAAATCAAAGATAATTTATTCATCCCTGAGGGGAAATTCAAGGTTCAAACCATCTCGTCCAAGGTTTGACATACAGACATTTAAGATATATGACAAGTTTACAGAACCAAACTGAAGCTTTGGCCCCGCAGCCAGTTTTACTGACGCTGCCTTATAAATGAGGAAGAGATGACATGAGGAAGGATGGGTGTAGAGTAACCAATTAACCTAACATGCATGTCTTTGGACGTTGGGAGGAAGCCAAAGTACCTTGAGAACCCATGTATACATGGGGAGAACATGCAAACTCCACTCAGAAAGACCACTGTCCTAACCTTCCCCAGCTGAGGATCAAATCAGCGACCTTCTTGCTGTGAGGCCACAGTGCTAACCACCATGCCATCATTCGGCCTTATAATCAACATATAAAACAATGAATGGAAGAAAATGAACATAATGCCTTAAAGAACTAAAGTTCGCAAAGGTACGCAATAGAGTTGCGTACCTTTTCAAATCTTTTCAGAGCTTTTTATATATGAATTCACCAGAAAGAAAGTCATGATCAAATAATATATACAGGGTGCTAAAAATTACTAAATGCAGTTGCACCTCTTTCAGAGGACATTTAGAAGAAGAAGAAGTTTAGCTTTGAATGGTTCTGTAAATTTACTTGTTTAAAATTTCACTCACATTATGGATTTGAATGCTTCTCCCACCACTTTTTGCGTCACCATTGACAGCACCCTTCTCAGATATGTGCAGAATCCACTCTGCAGCAACAGCCAGTAGTCCATCATTAGAATAAGAAGTTTGAAAGATGTGAGCACCAACCAGGGGAAGTTGAGCCCAAACAAACAACAGCATTAAAGCAGAAGGTAAACGGTTGTAGATCCACGCCAGGCTCATGGACTGCTGCTCAGCTACATGGCTGCAGGGAAGAGTGGTGGGAAAATCAGGGAGGAGGAGATCGGATGCTATTGGTGTTTGGGGTGTAAAGGTATGCCGGTCACTCCCACTTGTGTTCACACAAACACTCACACACACAGAGTAGTTTGGGGCAACCTACCCCACCCCCCTTTCTCTGTCCAGACAAGCAGGCCAAGCACTCATGCATCACTAACCAGTATGTTGTGTGTTTGAATCTTGTGAATCTTTTATTCAGGTATTTACATCGACCCACAATTTTTTTCTGCTAGCATAATAAACATATTATCTGTAAGGATGGCATTCTTCTTAAAACTGAGTTTTGTGTCTTGGTGCACACATCTTTGTGTGTTTGTGTACAGTGCACCCATTCATACATAAACCCAACCAGCCTTGACAATATGCACCCCGGTCATGTCAAATTTGGGTCACCCTTTCTCCTCTCGCTTTGGAAGACAGACGAGAAAAGACAGACATTAACAATAGCCCTCTTTCACCACAGCCAGGGAGGAGGTGGGGGGCGGGGGGGGGGGGGGGGGGGTCACTTGTTTGTCTACATATGCTGCATGCACACTGCCACAAATGTGAGTGTGTTTGTTTGCACGCAACAATATTCATGTCATGTCTGTGTCTTGTGGTTTAACATGCACAACTGATCAATCCATTACAGAGAAAGGGGCCGGTGTTTGTTGGCGTGTCCGTACCATAAAAAAAAGAAGGCTGTGACCTAGTAGGACACTCGTGACGGTTAGCGGCCCAGTTAATACCGCTCTTGAGAAACCACAAGGAGGATTCTGGTTCAACTGTTAAACTTTATCTCAAATTCCTGCTAATTACCCGAGGAACACTGTGGTTGGCTACTTGATGTTTTTCATGATCGGCGCACAATGAGAGTTTCCAGAGGTCGCTCCTGTTGTGTGGCAATTCTTTCCAAAATAAGTTGTTGGACTTTTAATTTCCTCCGGCTTAAAAAACTGTAAATGCATCACTTTATGATAAAATGTTTGCTTCAACATATGCAGTTTGATACTATCCCAACACCATCTGCACTACAATACCTCAGATATAATTCACAGTCTATTACCGGTGTTTCTGGGGTGAGGCTTTAAAGGGCGAAGAATACACAAAACCCTTTATCTAGACACCTCTTGTGACTTTGTTTTACGGGGAATTAACTAAACTAAATAAGTAGGGAACAGTATTTGCCCTTTCGTCCAATCCTAAGGGACATTTCTATCTTCATTCTGCAAATAAAGATGGCTTCTGTTGCTTTGGTATATCCAAATAATTTCTCTGTTTCAACATTATCAATGAGAAAAACTGGCTCCAAAGCAAAATGCACAAGAAGATACGTTGAAAGCTGAAATGTTTTGACGACTTTCATATCAGCACTAGCTTGGCTCCAGTTTGAAAGTCCAAGCAAATGTATAGCACAAGTACTCACCATGAACAAATAATTAGTATAACCTTCAGCTAAATCATTTTCAACAGGAAAACTGCTTGGTTTTCTTGAATAACAAACAGTGCATGTGTAGTGTTGTCCTCTTGGCAACTTTACATCCTTTGGGGATCAAGACTGATGAAAGAGACTTTTAAGATTTTTTTTTTTTTTTTTATCCAGATAGGACCTGATTCTTAACTCATGCAGGAAGCCTAACATTTGGTACATATATGTTCTAAACACATCCATCCATCCATCCATCCAACCAACATGTGCCAATTAACAGGCTGAGAGGTCAGCACCCTGAGTAGAGACTACTAAGACCTCTCCTAGTCACATGACAGTTCCTCTGAGGAGATGCCGAGCCATTCATAAGCTAGCCGAGAGAAGTAATGTCTCCAGTAAGACTTGAGTCTGTATGTATCAATGTCTCCTTCAGGTAAGAAAAAAGCCTAGAACCCCTCCCCAGTGGGACATCTGGAAGGCGTCTTCACTACAAGCCAGAACTAATTCAGTTTACTCTGTTTGAACTAGAGAAGCCCCCACTTTGTTTTGATTCCCTCCTGGATGTTGCTCAGTTTGTCTCTAAGGGTGAGTACAGAAACCCTTCAAGAGAAGCTCATTTTAGATGTTCTTATCAAACATTATGTTTTTTTGGCCACTACTTACAGCTATAAAAATATTTATTTAAGTTTATTTAACTTCTGCTTTTAGACTCCTGACAAACAGCAGATATAAATATGTCAATCAAACTGAATTCT